>NW_015164706.1:126105-146555 GCF_001447785.1 Gekko japonicus | reverse complement strand
TTCTTCGGCTCTCTCAATCTGTGGGGGGGGGGTTTGGGGGTGGGGGGCGATACAGTGATCAGGCCCTCGGCTGCAGAACACTCCTGGACCTGGGAATGTCGGATCTACTTTCGGGGACGCAGGCAGCCGGGGCCGCCACCGCCGCCGCCGCCGCACAAAGGAGGCAGAGCAGCTGCGGCTCCCTCCAGGTGAACGCGCGGCCTGGCTCCAGGCAGGCAGGCAAGGAAGGGAGGGAGGGAGGAGGGAAAGCTGCGCGGCAACGAGGCGCAGCTGAATGGTGCCCGGCCCTGTGCCCGAGCGCTTCTCGGGAGGAAGCAGCCGAGCTGGCGGCAACACAAGGGAAGGCACTGGTCCCCCTTCCTGGCCGCCTCGCGCGGGATTACGCGCCTCACCGCTGCCGGAGCTTAGCCGGTTCTGCGGCTAACCGTGAGGGCCGATTCACACGTTTGGTGTTGAGTGCGACGCGTGTCGGGGGCCCTGGCCGTCGCTCCCCGGCTGAGAGAGGCCTTGGTGGCAAGTTATAGGCTGCAGTCACACGGACTCAATAATCCACTTTCAGTGCCCTCTCCAACTGGGTTTTACAGTGGCCACTTCCGCACTGTAATTTTTGCCACTTGTTTGTCCCCCTTCCACATGTCTTTTGCTCCCTCTGGGACAACAGGGGCAAACAAGTGACAAAAATGACAGTGCGGAAGTGGCCCGTGTGAACTGGCAAAACCCCTTGGAAGTGGATTATTTAGTGTGTGGGACTGCACCGCCTTTCCCCCTGGACTGGGAGCTGGCTCCTTGGGATCTTTCAAGGCTGGCCTCCGCCACAAGTTGGTTGTGTGCTTGGAGGCCAGCCGCTGTCCCTTCGGCCTCACCCCCTCCCTGGTCACAATCGGCCTACAGTGCAGGGTGGTTGTTCAAGGATTATAATTGGAGCGTGCGTCTTTTGAACACTCAAGCCGCACTATATCAATGCATAATAAATAATAATTAAAATCTCTAAGTGGTCATGACCACCCTTCCCTGCTTATGCAGGGCTCAGGGCAGTTTACAACAAAAATTACATTCATTTATTTCGATTTCTTGACCATCCTTCCCTGGCAATTTACACCAGAAATCCAATACATTATAAACCCAATTACATTGTAAAACCAATTAGAGCCGTAAAAATTCAATATTAGCATTCAAACATGAATATTTAAAAACATTTTAAGAAGATGTTATAAACCATTAAATTTATATTATATAAACAATTAAATTGATGTAATGCAATTAATATCTCAATTGGTTGAATTTTTGGTACATAGAAACAGATATTAATTCCATTACATAATTTAATTGTTTATATAATTTGTAATTTTTGTCATTTCTCTCTCTACTTTTGTAACCTCCAGGTGGTAGCTGGAGACCTCCCATTATTACAGTTGATCTCCAGGTGAGAGATCAGTTCACCTGAAGAAAATGGCCGCCTTGGAAGTCCCTTCCCAAACCCTGCCCCTCAGGCTCCACCCCCAAAAATCTCCCAAGTATTTCTCAACCCAGAGCCGGCAGCCCTAATGCCTCACCCAGCTTGCAAAGCCGTCTGACTGGCTGCTTATGGAATCCAGTGGAACCTACTCTCAAGGCAGAGTCCTTAAGTATGCAGCCTTGTATTCACTTTTGACAGTGGTCAAACACCTAGGAGTTAATCCCTCATACCTAAACTGTGCTAGGGCACTGCCTGCAGGTCACATCACACAAGTGGAGAGGGGGCTGTTTAATGAGTGGGGTAAGAGGGCCAGACACTGTGCAAAGGTTTCTGCTGAGCCCTAGCTCAGATGAAACCCTGGCAGCTAATAGGGACTAGTCAGGGCACAGGAAAGAAGAATGAAGACATTTCAAGTCTAGGGTCCACAGCACTTCAAGGAGGATCTATTGTGCTTTACACAATCTGTTTAAAAGTTAATGTATGCCTTGCAGTTGGGTTGCCATGCTGCACACTGCCTTGAGTCCTAGAAGAGAAGAATGTAAATCTAAAAATGAGTGAGTTGCAAGTTCAGCCAAGGTTTGATGATGATGATACACTGAATCAGACCTTTGGTCCACCAAGGTCAGAATTGTCTCCTGGGACTGGCAGTGGCGCTTCAGGGTCTTTCACCTCACCTATTGCCTGGTCGAGAGGGAAGGCAGCAGGGTACAGCCGGATCTTGTCTGATCTCTGCAGGTAAGCAGGGTCGGCCCTGGTTAGTACTTGGGTGGGAGGTCTTCCACATCACCTGCTGCCTGATCTCTTAACTGGTCGTGCTGGGGATAGAACCTGAGACCTTCTGCATGCCAAGCAGATATTCTACCCGCCAGCCACAGCCCCTCTCTGGTCCCTCTGTCTGGTCCTGGAAGCCTTATGTGAATTTGGAAGATGAGTCCTAAGAACAATTGTAACATGATATTCTGTACTCAGCAGGCATTTGTCAGGAAAGGCTGTAATATGTACATATTGTCATGGGCCCTGGTATTCTGTTGTGCCAAGTGAAAAAGGGCACCTTTTGTTCCTAGGTAGCCTGCTAGCTGATTGTGGCTATTAAATATACACTGGCTATTCACCAATGGTGCATCACAACCACATTTATCTGAAGCCACGTCTACCACTTTTAGGCTGTGGTCACATGGCAAGCTTATTGCGATTTGTTCCCGCTATAGATTTGATTGAGAATATTTTTTGGGGGGTTGGGATGATGATGCATTCCTCCCCAAACCGCAGGCATTGCACGACATGGCTCTGGGCACCTTCTAGATAGCTGCACCGCTGCTTGGGCAGTGCAGTCTGAGGTTTCTTTTTTTAATTGCGCGTGCACATATACACCACTTTTAGGCTGTGGTCACATGGCAAGCTTATTGCCATTTGTTCCCGCTATAGATTTGATTGAGAATATTTGGGGGGGGGTTGGGATGATCACGCAACCCTCCCCAAACCGCAAGCATTGCACGACAAGGCTCTGGGCACCGTCTAGATAGCTGCACCGCTGCTTGGGCAGTGCAGTTTGAAGTTTCTTTTTTTAATTGCACGTGTGCATATACACACGGCTGAATCAACGCCCCCACTTGAACTCGCTGTACTCCCTTTTTTTTTACAGTACCCCCCCCCCAAAAAAAACAGCGAAAAAAATGAACCGGCGACGTATTATATGTGCGCTTGAACTTTTAAACATTGAATTTATTCAGCGCAGGATTGCTCATGTGCACAAAGGTGGAAGCGGGGGGGAACCCTCATCACACAAAGGTCAGACAACCTAATTGCGATCATTGTGAGAGATGGCAGTCCAGATTGGCGAAATTGCGGATTCAAAGTGCAAACACCCAGAAAGTACTTGATTTTCCCGGTGTCAGAAAACTCGCCAGGGAACAGGGATGATCGCGTGAGTGAGCCCACTTTGGTGCGGGAGATGGATTTGGGCGTTTGATCAGCAATTTTAAATGCAAGAGGGAACAGCAGTGAAACCCGATCAAAACGACTGTGTGACCACAGCCTGAGTGTGCAGGTGCTGAAAGGAAAGTTTTGTGCAGTTTGAAGATGGTTAGAGAAAAAACAGGAGGCCATGTAGGACTTCTACTGGGAATGACAGCCCAGGGTAATGTAGTGATGGGAACATAATGGTGTGACACACTGCAAGAGGGAACAGCAGTGAAACCCGATCAAAATGACTGTGTGACCACAGCCTGAGTGTGCAGGTGCTGAAAGGAAAGTTTTGTGCAGTTTGAAGATGGTTAGAGAAAAACCAGGAGGCCATGTAGGACTTCTACTGGGAATGACAACCCAGGGTAATGTGATGGGAACATAATGGTGTGACACACCTAATGATACGGAGCAAGGTGTGAAAATGCACAACACCCAGATCTGATGTTACTGATGTTGCAGCAGCTCCAGAAGGGGGACTCAACATGGTGTTGCCATTTTCGCCAGCAGCTCCGCTCCATGTTATTTGGCACATCAGGTTCCTCTTGGAGAAAACAACTTTAAAGTTTTTGATGCTGGATGACAAAAAGCTGTCTTCTAAGGCTGTGATGATGCAGGTGCAGCTGTTTACATCTGGTGTTGCTTTGGGATCTGCCTTGCTTGCTCCCCACCTGCTCAACCTGTATGCTTGTCATCCATATATTTGCAAATGTTTATTTATTGGCTCTAATGACTAACATATAGCATTCATATCTATGGCTTTATCGAAATGTATGGGACCAAAATGGTATAAAAAAAGGCCAGGAGCTTCATTTCAGCACTGACTCTCAGAGATCCAGAGAAGGCTTTGCCTTCCGTGATCTATTTGGGCCAGTCCAGAAAGCTTTCTGTGCATGGGGAATCTTTGTTTATATATATAACCACTGACTGTCTTTTTTTTTTTTTTTTTTTTTAAATATATTTTTATTAAATTTCCACAATAACAATTAACAATAACTTTTTAACACTAACAATAACTAAAACTGTTACAAATTCCATATATAAGAAGCTAAAAAATGTCCAATCCAAAATATTTATATAACGTTGTCTCTAATCTAATTATAACAAACATGTTTCTTCAATACCAATTACCATGCCCATTCTTTTTGTATGAACGCATAATACTGTGATTTTTGTGTCGTTTTTATATTTTCTAGAATAAATTCCAGGTTTTCCATAATGGGGCGCCATCTACCAAAGAAATCCAGAGATCTAGTATAATCTTCTGACCCAGTTAGTCTTTCTGAAATTTTGTCCATAAGGAGATGTTCCCATATCTTGGAATACCATAATTTAATTGGTATTGACTTACTACTCTTCCAGGTATGAGCAATTGTTGTTTGTGCTGCTGCTATCAAAATTGTAATCAATTCTTTGGTGTATAATGGGATAGAAATGTTTTGCCAACTATGTAGTAGTAGAATCTCTGGTTTTCTTGGGATAGAATAGGTTGTAAGATTTTCAATATGGTGAATAACTTTGTTCCAAAACACTTGTACAGTATAGCATTCCCACCAGCAGTGATAATAGGTACCGGTTTCTCCGCATCCCCTCCAGCAAAGTGGCGAATTTACTTTGTTAATTTTGTGCATTTTTAATGGTGTACAATACCATCGTGTAATTAATTTAAAGCTTTGTTGCTGTATGTTTATAGTCTTTGATTTCATTGCATAGGAATTCCATACAGATTCCCAGAAAGTTTCCGGTAATTGTAGCGCTAAGTCTCTTTCCCATGCCTTTACATAGGAGGGTAATACTTTGGGTCCGGGGTCTATCAATATTTTATATATTTTCGAGAGCAAACCTTTCCCCTTTACACTGGGTGTAAGTAGAAGTTTTTCAAAAAGTTTATAAGGTCTTGCACATGCCTCTTGTAGTTCTGGGGAATCAAATAAATGCTTTATTTGCAGGTATTCAAACCATGGTAATCTTGTTTGTGCTAGTGTGTCTAATTTTGTTTTGTCTTTCAGGTGTTGTTTATCGACAAGGTCGTATAATGTAATGATTTTAGCTGTTTTCCATGCTCGGTAAGAGTTGGCTGTTCTTGCAGGGGGGAACCAGTCTTGTTCTATAAACGTGGATGCCATTGATAGTTTAGATGTCAATGTGTAACGTTTAGCATTCCATACCCTAAATAAAGCCTGTGCTAAATTATGCTCTAAAATAAGTTTAGAACGACCTGAGCTTTTTTGCCACAGAGCTGAAATATAATTTGTGGATTCTATATAGTGTTCTTCGATATGAGTCCATTCTGGTTTTGGGTCGACTGTATGTATTCGGGCTACGTTTGTGAGTATGGCTGCCTCGTAATACTTTTTTAAGTGTGGGATGGCTAAGCCTCCCAATGTAGCTGGACGTTGAAGGGTAACGTAAGAAATTCTTGGCTTGCAATTATTCCAAATAAATTTTTTCCAAGCATTTTGCCATGAGTTAAAATATGACGGACGAATAGTAATTGGTAAAGCTCGAAAAAGGTATAAAAATTTGGGGAATATTGTTGATTTGACCGTAAGAATACGTTCCATCCATGTTAAATTGTCTTTCTTCCATTGATCAAAAAGATGATTTGTTTTGTCTACTAGAGTTAAATAATTGATCCTAAATATGTCCTGTAAGTGAATTGGTATTTTGATACCCAGATATGTCCAGTCCGTCGTAACCCATGTATATGAATACTTGTTTATAATATAAGATTTCGTCCTATCAGATATGTTGATTGGGTAAAACAATGTTTTTGACTGGTTTACACTCAATCCTGATATAGTTGCATATTCTTTTAATTTTAGTTCTACCTGGGGGAGAGTAGTATAGGGGTTTGATATATATAAAACAAAGTCGTCTGCAAAAAGACTGATTTTGAATATTGATTTGTTTATGTGGATTCCAGTTATACGTTGATCTTGTCGAATATTATTGGCCAAAGGCTCTATTGCTAGAGCAAAAAGTAAGGGCGACAGAGGACAGCCTTGACGCGTACCTCGTGACAACCTAAAATCTCGGGATGAAATGTTATTAATCAGTATTTGCGCTATAGGACCGGAATATAAGGCTTCTATTGTTTTTTTAAATTTTGGACCGAAACCCATGTGACGTATTACTGAATGTAAAAAATTTGGTTCCACTTTGTCAAATGCCTTCTCTATGTCCAAAGAGAGAAGGCTGGTTTCAGAGAGATATTTTTTGCAAAATTGTATAACACCTAAAGTCTTTCGGATATTGTCCGTTATGTCCCGATTGGGAATGAATCCTGTCTGATTTAAATGAACATAATTTCCAATAAAGCTATTGAGTCTGGTCGTTAATATAGTCGTAAATAATTTATAATCAGAATTTAAAAGAGATATGGGCCGGTATGATTGAGGGAGTAGGTTATCTCGTCCTTTTTTAGGAAGTACAATTATTTTGGCCTGAGTCCAGGACGGCGGCATTTCTCCGGTTTTCATTGTGTTATTACAAATCTCTTGAAAGTGTGGAGTTAATATTGTAACGAATTTCTTATAAAATTCAGCCGTAAAACCGTCCCGACCTGGTGCTTTATTTAATTTTAAATGTTTAATGGCCTTGATGACTTCTTCTGCCGTGATGTCGTTTTCCATGATTTCTCTGTGAATTGGTAATATTTTTTGTATCAAATTATTCCGATTTAAATAGTTATCAATGAGGTTTACTTGAGGGTTATCTGATTTATAAAGATTTTGGTAAAAATCTTTGAATATGTCTAAAATTTCATTGGGTTTTGTGTGGATCTGACCACTTCTATCTTTTATAGAATAAATGCTTTTTGACGCTTGTTGTTTTTTTAATTTCCAAGCTAATAATTTCAACGACTTCGGATGGCGGAACCAATATTTTTGTTTAACATACAATAATTGGTTCTGGATTCTATTAGTTTCTATGGAGTCCAATTTTTTTCTTTGTAAAATCAGGCGTTTATAAATTTTTTTAGAGCCAGTTTTTTTATGTTGTTCTTCCAAATGTTTAATTTCTGTTTGTATTTCTGATTGTAATATATTTCTTTTCTTTTTGTAGGCTGCCGAGATAGAAATGATTTTACCACGGAGAACCGATTTCATAGCGTCCCAAACCAATGGGGCTGGAACTGAACAAGATGAATTGAACTCAAAATATTCTTTTAAAGCATGCTCTATTTCCTGACAATTCAATTGGTTTAATAAAATATTGTTGTTTAAAGACCATGTGCGTGTTTTTTCCGTGGTTGTATGGAAATTGATGCTGCATTCAATCCATGCATGATCCGAGAGTGTTCTAAGGCCGATATCTACGTGTTGAACTCGGTCATACATTGAACTAGAAACTAAAATTAAATCGATTCTAGAGTATGCTTTGTGCCTTGGGGAATAGTAAGTATAGTCCCTGACTCCAGGGTTATAATGCCTCCACACATCGACTAGACATTGTGACGTAATTAAGTCATGGAGCCAGGTGGTTGTTTTTGCCTTTATTGTAAATTGTGGGGCCTGGTGGGATTTATCCCAAAACCCATCAGGAGTAAAATTGAAGTCTCCGCCGATAATAGTGTGACCTTCTTGAAAATTTTTTAATAACTCTAAGGTTTCTGCTATAAATTTTTCTTGACCCTCATTTGGGGCGTAAATTGACGCCAGAGTTAACAACTGGTTGTTCATTTTCCCTTTTATGAAAATAAATCTACCATTACTATCTACTAACTCTTCTTGAAAATGAAAGTGAACATTTTTGGAAATTAATACTGCTACACCCCGAGATTTTGAAGTTCCTGTTGATTGATAAGATGTTGTAAACCATTTAGATCTTAAGAGAGGATAACCGGGATTTTTAACATGAGTTTCTTGTAGAAACAATATGTCAGGGTGCATTTTTGTAAGAGCTGTAGAAAGTTTCTTTACCTTAATTCTGTGTTTTAGTCCCCTGCAATTCAGGGAATAGACCTTTATTAAGTTATCCATTCTTTAATGTGTTTAAATGTTTCAAGAGGTCGTAACTATGTGTGTTTATGTCAGTATCAGCGTCAGTTTTCCTCCCTGTTTTAGCATCTGCTTTTGTGTCCACAAATAACTTATTATTAACATTGGCTGGGACCATCAATAATATTTGTAACAGTAACTTGTAACACTTTAAACTGGAACAAAAAACCTTAATAAAAACCATAACTGTGTTCCTCACAATGGAGGATATACAAAAAATTAGCTAGCACCCCAATAAAAGGGGCTACAGTCAGTGGGCCGTGTCTTCCACGACCCGCTATACTTAGCTAATGTAGGGGGGGAGGCAATTAAATACCCTCCTACCTCCTCCCGCCTGTGTATATATATATATATATAAAAATATTTCTTCTCCTTCCTAACAATTTTTCATATAATCTGTATACTTAATACATTAAATGCTGTGTGATTGAAATTGAATATATGCGGTTTAAAGTTAAAAATTTAATACTAGAAATAAATTGGGGAAAAATGGGAACATTAAAAAAATAAAAAAGGAAAAATTCAACTGAGAAAAGCGGACACCACCGTTCAAAATACTTAATATAATATTTTAAAAACAGAAGTAGGTTAACCTCACCCTTCCAGAATCATATTAATGTGATCTGTATTGAATAAAAATTAGACAAGCAATATAGTTTGAGATTACATTATTTAAATGAAAAAAAAATAATTACACTAAAAAATGGTATAATTAAAACGCTACCAGGTGAGGTAGACCTTTAGTGGTCATTTTGGTATAAACTCCAATTCGGGAGTAAAAAGTGGGTTTATCTTAATAGACTATTCAATAAATGAATTAAATTAAATATTCCTCTATAAATAAATTCAGAATTAAAATAGATTAAAAATACAACCGAAATAGGTGAACTTCACCATTAAAAAATATTTAAAGTAATACTATAAGAACTTAGGTAGGTTGACTTCACCCTTTTAAATTTATAAAAATATAATCAAATCTAACATTAATAAATGAAATTATACCAGTAATAGACAAGAGTGATTAATTACCCCAGTCTTAGCTTATTATATATAACTGAAGTTGGTTGACTTCACCATAATGATTGCCCAAACTAATATTTTTAAAAACTTAAATGAGTTAGCTTTACGCTTCTAATGTTGCTTATTTATAATTAATCCAGGCAATATAATTTAAAATAACAATATTAATGGAGAAAGAAAATATAAGTGCCTGTGATTAACTGTTCATTCCTTAAAGTCAAAACATATAACTGAAATAGGTTAACTTCACCTTTTAAACTTGCAAGTCAATAGTATTGGTCACCTTTAAGAGGTGTTATGAACAACAGTAACTCTTGCCTTCAGATTAAACTAAAGTTGACTACGGCGTCTTATGGACCTAATATTAATTATGAGGTCCATACAATATGTTATCTGAGCCAACTAGCGTTTTACCTTGAACTTTATAAACCATTATTAAAAATTTTTGTATGTTTCTTTTATTACTGTACAAAGTCAACGGATGAGGCAAACGTTGGAGGCACGTAACGACTTGCAAAGAATCTGCAGTAAGATGCCTCAGCTGCCTGGTGCGCTTGGTCCTCTAGTGGCTTTGTTGCCGAAATGAGTGGCGTTCTGGAACGTCCCGACTCGAAGGTTGAAGTGACGTTATCTGTCTTCCGAAATGGAGACTTTGTCAGATTAAACCGTTCTAACTCAGAATCCAAGTATGAAGAACATTTAAGAGTGATGATTTTTGTTTTTCTTCTCACGAAGCCATAGTTGGAATTCTTCTAATTCCGAGGCAGTCTGCTCTGTGTTCGGCGCCTGTTCCGGAGCTTCAAAGGGGATCTCAAGGTCTTGTAAGAGCTGATAGCCACTGTCTAAGTCTACAGCTGTGTGTCGTCGACCTTGATGAATGACAGTGATTTCTGTCGCGGAAGACCATCGGTACTTAAACTTGTGGTTCAACAATTTTTGTGTAATGGGTTTTAAATTGCGTCTGTGTTGAAGAGTTTCCGTGGAAAGGTCCTGCATCACAAGTACCTTTCCTTTCTTGTATGTCAGACCACCATCTAGACGGGACTTGCGCAAAATAGCGTTTCTGGTTCTGTAGTCCGGAAAAATTGCAATTATGTCCCTTGGGTATTTTTCCGCGCGTTTATTAAACGGGCCCAGGCGGTATGCTGCATTAATATATGGGGCTATATCTTCCTCTAACGCCAAAGTTTTAGCCAGCCACGAAGCTAAAAATACTTGTAGTTCTGTCCCGCCTTCCTCTTGTTCAGGCAGGCCCCTAAATTTAAGATTTTGTTCTTTTAATTTATTTTCTATCATCATGATTTTATTTCGGGCCCATACCTCAGATTTCTGCAGGTCTTGGACTTCTTGTTGTGATGTAATGGCGGTTTCAAGAGCCGTTTCCGCTGCTTGTGAGACTTCTGCAAGGGTTTCTTTTAGCGATTGAAAGTCGTCTGCTAGAGGTTTAATGGCCCGGTGTACTTGATCTGCTATATTTTCTTCCAATTTCTGGATAGTTTGAAGAAATTCAAACCGGGAGAGGACCGTTCCGTCGTCTTCTGACGGAGGCGCGGCGGCCATTTTAGGGGTTACTTTTGGGCCCCGTCCGGCTCCGGAATTGTCGTCTTCTTTCGTAAAGAATTTAGTCATTGGAGTCGGCGTGAGCGTCGTTTTTTTTGTCCTGGCGTTAAGGTTTCTTCCCATTTTGTTTTATGATGTGTTTAATTCAGTTTTGAAGGAGAAGATTGCATTTAAGGGCGGGAGAAGGAGCAGAGCCGAGTTAAAACGCGTCCATCCACAAAGCTCGCTTGGCCACGCCCCCAACTTTGTTGGTCTTGAAGGTGCCGCTGGACTCAAAACTTGAAGGTGCTGCTGGACACATCTGTTAACTCTTGTATTTGTATGCCAGTTTACTGCCATTCAAGGAGCTGTGGTGGCTCAAGTGGTTAAGACGCTGAACTGCAGGCTGGGGAAGGTCAGTAGTTCAGCAGTTCGAGACCCGAGTTGCTGCATGACGGAGTGAGCTCCCGTCTCTAGTTCCAGCTCCTGCCAACCTAGCAGTTCGAAAGCAAGAAATTGCAAGGAGATAAATAGGTACCACTTTGGTGGGAAGGTAACAGCGTTCCGTGCGCCTTGGAAGACGGAAACGTCTTCGGACAGCTCTTCGGCTTTGAAACGGAGATGAGCACCGCAACCCTAGAGTCGGACTCGACTGGCTTTCGAGCAAGGGAACCTTTACCTTTACTGCCATTCACAGATTCTAACAACCGCCTTAATCTAGTTTCAGCTGTACTCACCCCGTTACTTGTGCATCTTGACTCTAACTAGCGCTTCCTGGCAACTAACCCCCCCTTCCTATATGTAATGGTTGAGGAAATTCTGTTTCACTGTATCTGAAGAAGTGTGCTTGCACACGAAATCTTATACCTTGAATAAAACTTTGTTGGTCTTAAAGGTGCCACTGGACTCAAACTTTGTTCTGCTGCTTCAGACCAACACGGCTACCCACCTGAATCTATGTGTAGGGTCAGCAACTGCTTTCCAATAGCTAAACTATGCAGTTAGATGATCAAAACATCATCTGGACAAACTTATTTCTCTCTCTCTCATATTGGAAGTACTTTCAGCTTGGTTGACAGACATAATTTTTTGTTGTTGTAAAGGGATCGCATTTTAACTGCCAAACCCTAAAATATTGTTTTGTTTGACTTTGCAAAGCATTCAAGAACTTTCGGCACATGGACTCCATTAACTATAATGTGAATCTTCTCTTTGAGCAACAGGAACTGTAAACAGCTATCTTCTCAGAACTCTTTTAAGGACTTCAACATTTTGCAATGCACATCTCCCAAGATCACACAGCATGGTTTGCATTGTACCTCTTAAAACTGAAGAACTGAATGATCTAATAGTATTATACAGAGTTGGACTATAAGGAACGCCGAGCGCCAAATAATAGATTCTTTTGAATTATGGTGCTGGAGAAGACTCTTGAGAGTTCCTTGGACTGCAAGAAGATCAAATCAATCAGCCCTAAAAGAAATCAACCCTGACTGTTCCCTGGAAGGCCAGATACTGAAGCTGAAGCTCAAATACTTTGGCCACCAAATGAGAAGGGAGCACTCACTGGAGAAGACCCTGATGCTGGGAAAGATTGAAGGTCAAATAAGACGGGGACGGCAAAGGATGAGATGGTTAGACAGTGTCATAGACTAAACGAACATGACATTGAGCCAGCTTCAGAGGATGGCGGAAGACAGGAGGGCCTGGCGTGATCTGGTTCATGGGGTCGTGAAGAGTCGGACTCGACTGAACAACAACAATTATACAGAACCTATGGGGGAAATCTATTCCTCCCATTTTTGGAGTGCAGTTGTAAGCACACGTATTCAAAAGTAAGGCCCATGAAGTAGGGCTGCCAACTCTGGGCTGGGAAATACCTGGAGTTTTGGGGGGTGGAGCCTGAGGAGGGCGGGGCTTGGGGAGGGGAGGGACCTCAGTGGGGCTATCATGCCATAGAGTCCACCTTCCACAGCAACTGTTTTCTCCTGGTGAATGGATCTCTCTCACCTGGATATCAGCGGTAATCCCAGGAGATCTATAGTCATCCCCTGGAGGTTTTAGTACAAAAACTCAACACTGAGGCTGTGTTGGACCCTACCAGGGGTCATTTCCTGCAGGCGCGCACAAGAGCGGATCTCCGGCAGTAAAGAGCTCAGGGGGGCGGGCACATGCAACAAGCCCCACCCCCTGCTCCCAGCAGCCCTCAGTCAGAGCAAGAAGCAGCCAGGTAAGTTGCAGAGCCCACCCCCTTCCAAAACAGTCCAGTGGCACCTTTAAGACCAAGTTTTATTCAGGTACAAGCTCTCCCTCCTCTGCGATGACAGAGCTGCATGTGTCCCCCCCCCAATAGCTAGCAATCCAGAACAGTCCAGTGGAGCCTGAGCGGTGGGTGTTGCCTTCTGACACACTTCCGGTGATGCCAGGGGGTGTGGCATATGCAAATGAGTTATGCTAATGACCTCCTGCACCTCTTTTTCTACAAAATGACCCCTGGACCATACTGAATTTGTATGAATGTATTAGATGTTAGCTGAGATGTTAGGTATTTATACTACGAATTTTCAATAAGACTATGTTTAGGACTTTACAGATCCATTTGTATTTCTTTACACAGTGCGACAGCCTCGGTGTTTTGTTTTTGTACTAAAACTTGCTTTCACTGTGTTGCTGTTATATTTATACCACCTGGAGGTTGGCAAACCTACCATGAAGGGTAAAAGACATGTAACATAACTGGTGGAAGTTGTCCGAACATATTATTGCTGCCCTGAAATCACTCCTGTACACCTCTGTCTTGAAGCAAGCTCTGGAAAATACCCTTCATGCAAACGCCCAGTATGTCAAGGGAAAATCTGAGTGTTTGTTGGCTAATCCCCTTATGCGATCAACATACACTACCCCCCCCCAACGTCCCCTGAGCAGGTTTTACAGCCATGTTTCAAGTCGCATTCAGTTTTTTATGTAAGGTAAACTTTTTGTTGTTCAGTCGCACAGTCGAGTCCGACTCTTCGCGACCCCAGGGCCCAGGCCTCCTGTCTTCCGTCGTCCTCTGAAGTTTGCTCAATTTCATGTTCGTTGCATCGATGACACTGTCATAGGTAAACTATGGATATGTAAATTAAACGCATGTGAGCCAGTTTGAAAAACAAAAAGGACATTTCCTGAATGGAAGGTCAAAGCCAAGAGCTGATCCAGGACTCGGAAGACAAGTTTGTGTCCAAGGTAAGTTTAGAAAAGCCCTCACTTCCCGTGGGTGAAGAGCCTGCTTTGATTGCTGCTGAGAATGCTACGTCTGTCTTCCCAGAAGGGCCTTCTTAGGGATGGATCCCTCCACAGGGCGATGGCTCTCTCTGCGCAGCTTTCGTGGCTATTATGAATGCAGAGGCATTTTCATTGGCAATGGACAGGGTGGCCAGCTCCGGGTTGGGACATACCTAGAGAATTTGGGGGTGGACCCTGGAGACGGTGGGATTTGGGGAGGGGAGAGACCTCAGCGGGGTACAGGGCCAAGGAATCCACCTTCCAGAGTAGCCATTTTCTTCGGGTGAACTCCTTTCTGTTACCCGGGGATCAGTTGTAATAGGAGATTTCCAGCCACCACCTGGAGGTTCAATTTTCCAAGTGTTTGATAAATATTAATACACTCCTGTGAAATCACATATCCTTCACAATCACAATAATCCAATGACATAATCTTTATTGCAGGAGACTGCCTGGCCCGCCTTACCTCAAGCATCATCCAATGCAAATAAAGTGCAATAGCCAATAAAATGTTCCTAGTGTCTTCTCTCTCATAGCGATTCAAACCTATGAGAGAGAAGATGCAGGCAAAACAGTGGGTGCGTTCAGACGGGGCGTTTCTGCCAGCATAAACTGTACCGGTTGGAACTGGTGCAGTTTCTGCCAGCATAAACGAAATCACACTCACCTCCCTTACAGCGGAAGCCATCGCAATACGCCCGTCCACACTCTTCTTCGGGGTTTTTTTTACTTAGTTTGCGCATGCGCATAGGCAGCCATCCATAGAATGGCGATCTTCCTGCATGCCTCAACCCCCCCCATTACATTTAAACTTTAAAGGTAAGGACTTACTTTTAAAGTTTAAAGAGCACAGTAGACTCCCGGAGGTCCCGGACGCCTCCGAAACGCTACAGTAAAGCCTTTTTCTCTTTTTTTTAAACAAACGCCGGGGCGAAGCTTCGCCCAAGCGCATATCGCCGTCCTTAAAAAAAAAATGGCGGCCGAAAATTGGAAGCCTGAGGCTTCCGAACGGAAGTAGCTGTGCAACGGTGGAGAGCGATCAGATGGCGAGGTACAGCGTTTACAACCGTTGCATTCAGGATACCACCACTTGGGAACCTAGTGGCAGAGTGCAACGGTGTAAAGGGCTTTACACCGGTTAGGGACAGGAGGCAGATGTTCGCCGTCTGAACGCCGGTGAGTACAACGATTGCAACCGGCACCTATACCGATGTAAAGCCCCCGTCTGAACGCACCCAGTGAGTAAGAAGAGAATCTGTAAAGTCTATGCGAATTCTGCTCTGAGGAAGCCTATTGAAGCAGGTGTTTGAGCAAGCCCGTCTGCGGGATCGTGACTTTTCATGCTACTTGGATATCAGAATAAGAAAAACACTAAGAACGTTTTATTGGCTATTGCACTTTGTATGCATTGGATGACGCTTGAGGTGGAGAGGAGCAGGCAGTGTCCTGCAATAGAGAATAGGATTATGTCATTGGATTATTCTGATTGTGAAGGAGATCTATGTCCATCTGGTTTCACAGAAATGTATTAATATCTATCAAACACTTGAAAAATTGAATTGAACTTTTCATAATTATATCATAGTTGTTTATTTTTCATTTACCAATCCCGTGATCTCTCTGGCTACTGTAACCACCTGGAGGTTGGCATCCCTAGGCAATCGAGCACCCACACAGCATCCCCCCCCCCGTCCTTGTCTCAGCCAGTTTTCTAAACAATACCTGATGGACTGAATAGCTCTATCATACTTGTAATCAGTCTTGCGTCCCAGTGGGAAAGGCGGACTGTACATTTAAATAAATAAATATCATGACAACATTATAATAGTCTACCTACTGGATCCTCTGGATTCCTCCACGTTCAATTTTGTTTAAAACAAGTCTCTAAGCCCTTCCATTGTGGAGATGTACAGGGATATATACACAATGAAAAAGGTTGGAGGCTTTTTTTAGAATGCAAGATGGAAATCCAGAAGATCCAGTAGACAGTTCATTATAATATTATATTATCAAGATATTTAATTTACTGGTTTTTTAAAGATGCCCTCCAATTTGGGGGGGGCAGAACCAGGGGAGCAGAGGCAAAGAAAATAGTGCCGATGTGGCCAAATGGCGTAGAAACACGCTGTGACTGCAATCTTTCCAAAAAGACTGTGCCAAACGAGGTTTGAGAAAGATCATAGCAAAGTAGCCGGAAACATGGAAAGGGAGCAATTAGGGGATGACACTGTGGATGCTCAAAAGACCCCTGCTCCAGTTTGAATGCCAAACCGGAGCAAACTCTCCATGTGGAAGCAGCCGTACTCTCTAGAGTAAATTTTCAAACAAAACTTCTTTGCACTCTTAATGTTGAAAAATTGTGCTAAATATAAAACTGTTTATCCTCTCAGATCTTTGACTTCCTTGGTGCTATACCCAAAACAGTTTTTGTCCATCAAGGTGTTGAGAAAATAACATTAGCAAGGGAATATCTTTCCGTGCGTTAGAAATGGTATCCTCAAAGGGACAGCTCTGTTTAATTAAATGGTCCTTGCAACAAACAGAAAAACAATCTTTTTGGCACTTTGCACAGGATAAATGAAGAAGGAACAATTTACAGCGACAGGCATTCTCTTGGAGCAAATTCTGTCAAACCCAATAAAACTGAGAAGCCTGTTATTGAAACTCTGATGTAAAAAGAATACGACAATGACAAGTGTTTAAAATCAAAATAGGAGCAAACCGCAGAGGACAGCAAGCCAGTGGAAATGAATTACTAATTGTATCCCTGGTTACTCGATCCATGCATCTGTTAAATAAAACTCCATACAAACTGAAGCTCTGTGTCACAGGGGCTTGGCTCTGTCCCGACTGCTTGGCGTCCAGTCGGAGCCTTCCCAGTAAGTGAAAGGGCCCCATCCTTCCCCAGAGAGAGGAGGCGCAGCCTGCTTTTTGCAGGAGAAGGAAGGGCCATGCCTGCCAATAAACTTCGAACTCCAGCTTCTTCCATCCTTTTGCGTAAGCATCCACTGACCATCACTGCTTACACCAGGGATGGATTTATGCTCTTTCTTGGATGCAGGCAAGGCTAATGCTTTTCCCAGGATTGCCTGCTATGTATATTTGTGGGGAGGGGGGCCATTATTCCAGGGTTAAAACCCATTTGCTATTTCCTCGTTTCTTCCAGGCTCCTTGCATAATTTTTTGTACCCAGACTGCAGAAGAACAGCTGTCCCCAACACAAAGGCGACTCACAGACACAGGCATTAATTATACCCAACCAATTGTTCTAAGGAGAATTTCTTTGGGGATAGACTTAATCATGTTTTTTCATATGCTTGGGGTAGGGAGAGTATTACAAGATAATCAGTTCTCTCCACATTTACTCACCCGTGAATGGGATTGTGCATACATACATAGACACCCTGTGAATCATACTCGATTGCTGAGTTTTTACAAGTTTTTGGAGTTTCAGATGCTTGCCACATTTTAAAGCCAGCTTTCCGCAGAAGAGCCCTGTTGGGTCAGATCACCCAGAGTGCAGCTGCTCCGCCATCCCGTTTCAAACAGAGGTCAACCAGATGGTCCTAGAAAGCCACCAACAGGACTTTTAAAGTAATTTCTACAGGACCGTCTCCTCTGTTATATCCCCAGAAGAGTGCTATGCTCCTTGGACAGCAATTTGTTGGTGATCCCCGGCCCCAAAGACATCCGGCTGTCCTCGACCACAGCCAGGGCCTTTTGGGGCCTGGCCCCAACCTGGTGGAACTGTCTGCTAAACACCATCAGAACTCTGCAGGATCTCATGGGATTCCACAGGGCCTGTAAGGTGGAGATGTTCCGCCAGGCTTTTGGTGGTTGAGGACAGCAACGGTTACCATCTGGGCTGGCAACCTCTTCTGTTCTCTGTACTTTCCCTATCCTTCCTCTCCCACCCGCGAAGTGGTCAGCAGTCTGAAACTGGAAATAATTGGAACTCGCCATATGAATCTTTTCGATTGTTTTAATGTGTGCATACATACATAGACACCCTGTGAATCATACTCGATTGCTGAGTTTTTACAAGTTTTTGGAGTTTCAGATGCTTGCCACATTTTAAAGCCTGCTTTCCGCAGAAGAGCCCTGTTGGGTCAGATCACCCAGAGTGCAGCTGCTCCGCCATCCCGTTTCAAACAGAGGTCAACCAGGTGGTCCTAGAAAGCCACAAACAGGACTTTGAAAGTCATTTCTACAGGACCGTCTCCTCTGTTATATCCCCAGAAGAGTGCTATGCTCCTTGGACAGCAATTTGTTGGTGATCCCCGGCCCCAAAGACATCCGGCTGTCCTCGACCACAGCCAGGGCCTTTTGGGGCCTGGCCCCAACCTGGTGGAACTGTCTGCTAAACACCATCAGAACTCTGCAGGATCTCATGGGATTCCACAGGGCCTGTAAGGTGGAGATGTTCCGCCAAGCTCTTGGTGGTTGAGGACAGCAACGGTTACCATCTGGGCTGGCAACCTCTTCTGTTCTCTGTACTTTCCCTATCCTTCCTCTCCCACCCGCGAAGTGGTCAGCAGTCTGAAACTGGAAATAATTGGAACTCGCCATATGAATCTTTTAGATTGTTGTTTTAATGTTATTTAAATATTTTATTGTATGTTTGATGTTTTATTATGACTGTACTTCACTCAGAGCTTTGCACCAGCAGGGATTGGGTGATCCATAAGTCCAATTATTTATTATTATTATTATCATCATCATCATCCAGAAATTAATGGCCCATTTGTCTTGGCCATCAAGGACCCAAAGCAGGTGATGACATCATTCTCCCCTCGTCCCTTTTATCTTCACAACAACCATCCTGCGAGGTGAGTTAGGTGCCCAGACAACACAATCACTGGCCCTAACATCAACCATCTCAGGCACATTCACTTGCTCATCTTCTAACATTATATATGGTATTAAATGCCAACAATGCCCTTTGGTTCTCTACATAGGGCAGACAGGTCAAACCCTATGCCTAGGGATAAAGGTAAAGGTTCCCTTTCTCGAAAGCCAGTCGAATCCGAGACTAGAGTTGCGGTGCTCATCTCCGTTTCAAAGCCGAAGACGTTTCCATGGTCATTTGGCCAGCATGACTAAACACCAAGGCGCATGGAATGCTGTTACCTTCCCACCGAAGTGGTACCTATTTATCTACTTGCAATTTCTTGCTTTCGAACTGCTAGGTTGGCAGGAATACCTAAGGATAAAAGGAAACAAATTTGACATCATAAATCACAAGACTGAGAAACCTGTAGGAGAACACATCGGCCTTCCAGAATATTTAATGGGTGACCTCAAAGTAGCTGTTTTATTGCAAAGGAACTTCAGGAACAGACTAGAAAGGGAAATTGCTGAGTTGCAAGTTATTACAACACTCAGAACAATGGAATCCCCAGGACTTAACAGGGATATTGGTTTCTTATCTCACTACATATGCCAACCTCATTTAGCCCTTACATCTGTATTCTCAACAATCTCTTATTTTATTTCTTATTTGGAATAATAGATTAGTAGATTGTAATGTAATGTAATTAATTGTAGAATGTAATGTAATTTGGAATGGTAGACTGGAATGTAAGTTCTCTGATCTGGGGACAGGGGAGATAACTCTACACAGCCAATCACCCCACTTCAAAGAAGAAGATGCCGTAAGGTCGCCTCCCTGCTTGAGAGGAGATGGATGAAGCGTAATGGCAGGCTTTTAGTTAATTACTCCCAGCATTCCACAATTAAGGATACATCTGCTCATCAGTCTCCCAATTTTGACATATTTATTTCCTACACTATGTTCTCCCCCCCCCAAATTAAACCCAGACAAATGGTAACCATGTATACTAAGCTTATCATTCCTGTTTGGTCCTAGAATCTGTTAAACATCTTCATTATGTTGTATGCTAATTTACTGCTCACCCTCTACCTATATGTATGGACTGGTAACTTCCATTTCATTGTGTCTGATGAAGTGTGCTTGCACACGGAAGCTTATACCTTGAATAAAATTCTGTTGGTTTTAAAGGTGCCACTGGACTCAAACTTTGTTCTGCTGCTTCAGACCAACATGGCTGCCCACCTGAATCTGGAGGTTATGTTTGGCTGTGGTGGATACCGATAGATCTATCTGCTATAGGGCTGCCAAGTCCCCCTGGGGGGCAGGGAAACCCCCGCCGGATCGGGCCCCGTGGGAAACCCCACCCCCAAAG
>NW_015164706.1:122583-125723 GCF_001447785.1 Gekko japonicus | reverse complement strand
GGGGGCAGGGAAACCCCCGCCGGATCGGGCCCCGTGGGAAACCCCACCCCCAAAGCATGTCACAGGGAAGTAATGTAAGCACGTCGGGGACGTTGGGGATGGGGCCACAATCATCCAAGGGAAAACTCTATGGTTTTCCCTCGGATGATTGTGGCCCCGACCCCAACGTCCCCGACGTGCTTACGTCCAGGGTTCTTTTTGTAGAAAAATCCCAGCAGGAACTCATTAGCATAATAGGCCGCACCCAACACCAGAAACTCATTAGAATATTAGGCCACACCCCTGCCAGCACAGCTCATTAGCACATTAGGATGCACCCCCACATTACCAGAAGTGTGGTTATCCAGCCACACCCATCTTTTGCTTGTTATTGTTTACCTTGTTTGTTGTCAAAACCCAGGAGTTTTTTTGTAGCAGGAACCCCTTTGCATGTTAGGCCACATACCCCTAATGTAGCCAGTCCTAATGAGTTTCTGCTCTTGGGTGTGGCCTATTGTGCTAATGAGTTCCTGCTGGGCGTGGCCAACTTGGGAGCGAGCCGGAACTCCGTTCCTGTGTGTTCCTGCTGCAAAATAGCCCTGCTTATGTCATTTCCCTGTGATGTGCCTGCGGCGCGCGCACGCAAAGACTCCCGGAGCGAGCCTGGACTCCCCCGCTCCAGGACAGGTAAGGACTTGGCAACCCTAATCTGCTATGAATCTGTCCAACCTCCATTGAAACCCATTATTACATTTTGTGACAATGAATTCTACTTACACCCATTCCAATACAATGCAATTAAATAAAATGTATCCCAAATCATCGAAATGACAATTACAACAGTACTTCACTAACAGAGTAACCCATTAAAGGGCCCCAAAGCTTTCCCCCAGCTCAGTAAATGCTCTCCTTTGGTCCAGATAGATAAGGCAATGATAAGCTCAAATCAATCATTGTGTAACACTCCCATGTTTTCCTCCACAGGCCAAAGAGCAACTTCAAAGATTATTAGGAGAGTCCAGGGGGTGGGGGAAGGGTTAAACACTGTTGCTGCAACGCTGCCTCTTCAAACTGACACCCCTCCCACACACACACACACAGTTGCTCTGGCCTTTAAAAAAATAATTATGGACATCCAATCAAGATTGTAATGTTTCTTGGCCCTTGGAGGGTCAGACTATGATCTGAGAGACTCTGGTTCAAATCCGCACTCTGCGTGGAAACTTGCTGAGTGACCCTTGGGGCAGCCACATGCTCTCAGCCTAACCTACCACACAAGGCTGTTGTGAGGATAAAAAGGGAAGGAAGAAGAGCTCTTGTCGGCTCTCATTAGGGATAAAGAGGGGTCTAAACGAAGTAAACAAGATGTGAATTATCCTTCTGAGCCATTTCGAGTACGAATCCACCGTCATTAGAAACAGCAGCCCGTGGAATGGCAAAATGCACCTGGAGCCTTGACCATGGCATCCGAGTGGATTCCCAGGCTTGGGTGGGGGCGCTGGGCGGATTGGGCCTCACGGCTTGGCAAGTCTGGCAGCGCTTTACCCAAGCCTCTACCCCCATATCTATCTCTGGCCACCATACGTAGCTGCGGGCCAGGGCTTTCATGCGGATGATACCAGCATGAACCTCACGTAGTGCTTGCAGGACCCTCTGCCGTAGCGCACTGGGGACTACGACCCTGTCACCCCACAATAAACACCCCTTATGCACTGACAACTCGTCTCAGTGAACGGTTAAAGCCGTGAATTCAGGCCCTTCCGCCACTGCAGGCCACCCCCTCACCACCCAGCCCAGAACCCAGGAGATGATAGGGTCCCTAGATGAGCGGCGGGCGATATCCGCTGCCTGAAGGGGGGAGTCGGGAAGGTCCTCAACCTGCAACACATGGTGGGCCGGCGCCGGGTCCTCCTCCACGGACGGCAAAGGCAGGCGGCTCAGGGTGTCGGCATGGCCTATAGCCTTGCCGAGATGATGTAGCAGGGTGTACGAGTAGCTGGTCAGGAAGATCGACCATCTCAGGACCTGCCAGGGTGTCGGCATGGCCCATAGCCTTGCCGAGGTGATGCAGCAGGGTGTACTGGCCAGGAAGATCGACCATCTCAGGACCTGTGGGGAAAGGACCTGAGGCGTGTGCTGATCTGGGGCAAAGAGACCGAGGAGGGGGTGATGGTCAGTGACTATGGTGAAGGGCCGGCCATACACAAAGTCATGGAACGTCTTGACCCCGGCTACTATCGCAAGGCCCTCCCGGTTGATTTGTGCATAATTCTGCTCGGCTGCCTTCGTTGCCATTGCTGTATAGTGGGTTGGACGCATCGAATGATGAAGAAACATAGTGATATTCAGCTCATGTTACTAGCACACAACATAACAAAAAATTAACGGCCAGAGGGCCACCTATATACAGTCTCTGTTATCCACCCACAGGTTCCATTGGTGGGTTTAAACTTCCCGCCAAAGTTCCTATTGGTGACCGCTAGAGGTTTCAGGATCCTAGTCCCTATTGTTCCTAAGGATCCAAGCTCCTGTGAAATACGCTGCCACCAAGTGGCGGTCAGCGGACATAACACTACTATTAATTTAAATACTCTATGAAGTTTGTAAAAAAAAATCTTTTATTATAACCCAACTGTCATATGTTAACTAATTATTTGCTTCCATATTTACTATACTCTTAAATACAAATGCTTATCATTCCACAGTACAAAGATTCTAGTAAAGAGCCCCAATGCACAATTCTTCTGTGCGTGTTGACAACAACCAAGACAAGTGACTGCCCAAACGGAATGCCGTCCAAGGGAAACATCCAAACTTCTAATTTCTCCCAAAGGAAATATGCAAAACTTCTGACTGCTCCTCCAATGGGCCCCTGGTAGCTGCCCGTTTCAAAATTTAACTTCTTCAAGGAAGAATCAATAAAAGTTATCATGATCTCAAACACCATAATGATTCATAGGTCATCATCCTCACAATTGAAGGATGGTACGAATCTCTTGAAAAGATGGAAGACACCAATTAAATCTCACAGGGAGAACCACATTTATTTATTTTACTTGTCAGGCCAATCCCCCCCCCTCCAGCACCGAGACCTGAGCAGCTCCCAGCTGCCACACCCGCCGATCTTCCCCTGCTCCCCCCGGCACCAGCGGTCAGGCCTG
>NW_015164706.1:116172-122038 GCF_001447785.1 Gekko japonicus | reverse complement strand
CGGGCCCCAAAAACCCCAAACCCCCCCCCCCCCCTTCCAGTGACTTTACCATGGGGAATCACCCGTGTGGAAGCAATCTTCATATCCCCTCCAGAGCAGGTGTCCCCCCCCTTTTTGAGCCTGCAGGCACCTTTGGAATTCTGATGTAGTACAAGAAGCGGAACCCGCAATACTCGCGGGGGGGGGGGAGTATTCCTAAAGGCTCCCGGCCTGCAGAAGCAGCTCCACAGGTAAGCCTTCTCCACCCCCCTCCCGGGCCCCGGTGGCAAGGCCTGGGAGCCTCCCAGCCGCTGGGCCCGCCACAGAGTTCCCAGAGCATTCTCTGCACATGCGCAGGGAACCCTCTTTTACTTTTGGGGGGATTTAAGTATCCCCCATATAGTTTTTAAAACTTTTCAGATTTTTCTGCACACCTGGGGAGTGCCCCAAGTGTGCAGGGAAATCTCTTTGCCCCCCAAGTGCCCCCGATGTGCAGATTTAGATATCCGCACAGAGGGGGCATTTTTGGCTATTAGTTTATAGATTGTGTGTAAGTATTTCAGGGTTTTTTGTTGTTCAGTCGCACAGTTGAGTCCGACTCTTTGCGACCCCATGGACCACATCACGCCAAGCCCTCCTGTCTTCCACCATCCTTGGGAGTTTGATCAGTTTCATGTTCATTGCATCAGTAACACTGTCTAACTATCTCATTGTTTGCTGTCCCCTTCTTCTGTTACCTTCAATCTTTCCCAGCATCAGGGTCTTCTCCAGTGAGTGCTCCCTTCTCATTTGGTAGCCAAAGTATTTGAGCTTCAGCTTCAGTATCTGTCCTTCCAGGATTATCTAGGATTAGCTATCTATCCATCAGGAGGTCCACCAGTGGGGCTAAGACACTAGAAGCCCTCCCACTGTTGCCCCCCCCCAAGCACCAAGAATACAGAGCATCACGTGCCCCAGCCTGAGAGTTCCTATCTATACCTTGTGGCTAATAGCCACTGATGGACCTCTGCTCCATATGCTTATCCAATTCCCTCTTGAAGCCGTCCATGCTTGTAGCCGCCGCCACCTCCTGTGGCAGTGAATTCCATGTGTTAATCACTCTTTGGGTGAAGAAGTACTTCCTTTTATCTGTTCTAACCCGACTGCTCAGCAATTTCATGGAGTGCCCACGAGCTGGCAACCCTCCCCTCCCCATCTCTACCAGCTGCCAAGGGGGACCTGGACGCCTTAGTTCTTGCATTCAGGAGGCTTCTTTCTGACTCCAGTACTTTGGTCCAAGTTGGTTACAGCTACCCAAGTATCTAATTTGTTTTGGGACTCATCTTGTGAGTGTGCTGCCTTTTGTTGTTGTTCAGTCGCACAGTCGAGTCCGACTCTTCGCGACCCCATGGACCAGCTCCCGCCAGGCCCTCCTGTCTTCCGCCGTCCTCTGAAGTTGGCTCAATTTCATGTTCGTTGCATCGATGACACTGTCTAACCATCTCATGGTGGCCAAAGTATTTTAGCTTCAGTTTCATTATCTGGCCTTCCAGGGAACAGTCAGGGTTGATTTCTTTTAGGATTGACTGATTTGATCTTCTTGCAGTCCAAGGGACTCTCAAGAGTCTTCTCCAGCACCATAGTTCAAAAGAATCTATTCTTCGGCGCTCGGTCTTCCTTATAGTCCAATTCTCGCAGCCATACATGACTACTGGGAATACCATTGCTTTGACCATGCGGACTTTTGTTGGCAGGGTGATGTCTCTGCTTTTTATCATGCTGTTTAGGTTCGCCATCGCTTTCCTCCCAAGGAGCAGGCGTCTTTTAATTTCATGGCTGCTGTCACAGACTGCGGTGATCTGGGATCCCAGGAACGTGAGGTCTGTCACTACTTCCACGACTTCCCCTTCTATTTGCCAAGGAGTGATGGGGCCGGATGCCATGATCTTAGTTTTTTTGATGTTGAGCTTCAAGCCCACTTTTGCGCTCTCCTCTTTTACTCTGAGAAGGAGGCTCTTTAGGTCCTCTTCACTTTCTGCCATTAGAGTGCTGCCTTACAGGGTTGGTTTCTTGTTTAGACCTGGGAAGAGCTGGAGGCCTGGTCCCTTGGTCTCTGACTATCCAGGTAGTCAAGGGGACTGGTGGCAGCAATACCCTGAGGTGTGTGGGGGGTCACATTTTAGCCTTTTGTTTTGTTTGACCCTTGCCCAAACCCTCTCATGGAGCGGGGCCTCCTGAACCTGCTGTGGAGGGGGTGGGTTTGTGACAATAATATGACCCATATAAATAGACCCACAGAAGAGCTGGAACAGCACCCTCCGCACCTGTGACCGTTTCTAAACACGTTGAAAGCAATGTTCCCTCTAAGCTGTGGAGTCTTGTGAGCAAAAAGTCTACTTTGTGAGCTGTTGGCATTAAAGCTGTGAGCGAGCGACTTGGCTACGGCATAAAATGGTTTGCTCTGGAGCCATCCTTCCTGAGCGAAGACGAAAATGTGTGCGCTGGAGACTAAAAAACTATGAGCTAGCTCACACTAACTCAGCTTAGAGGGAACACTGGTTGAAAGTTTTTATAGAAGTTTCATGCTGCAGGGCCCTAAAGCACATAATTTGGGCACATATGATGGTATACAGTTATGGCATGTATGTTTTTTACCAATCACAAGATTATGAGTAACAAAATCTGAGCTGATTTATCTTGCAAAACAGTTTCCAGGGCATTTCCTAGCTTCGCAGCTGATACAATTTTTCGTTCCTTTCTTCCCCTCTTTATAATAGTTGTGAAAAACCTTAATAGCTTTAGAATGATCTCAAAGGAGCTTACGTAGAATAAAATCCTGCTTAATCTTAGCATATTAACAGATTTTCCCCCCTTTGAACAATATGTCTTATATTCTATTTTTCCCAAAACATTTCCCCTTCTCAATTTAAAGCTCCAAAACAAATTTATATAGATCCACAGGCACTTGCAATTTATAAAGCCTAGCATTTGCAGGAGTGTAAGCGATTACGTATTCATCACATTGTAACACCTTGTGGTGAAAAATCAAAAGCCTGTGGCGCTAACAACAATAGAATCATAGAGTTGCAAGGGACCTCCAGGGTCATCTAGTCCAACCCCCGCACAATGCAGGAAATTCATAAATACCTCCCCCCTACTTCCCCATGCCCAGAAGATGACAAAAAAACCTCCAGGATCCCCAGACAAATTGGCCTGGAGACAAATTGCTTCCTGACCCCCGAAGTGGCAACCAGCATTTCCCTGGGTGTGTAAAAAAGAGCCACAAGAATGAAGCACTGATGCATCCTTTCCTGCCCTCCCTCTCATGATCTGCCTAAGTTCACAGAATCAGAATTGCTGTCAGATGGCTGTCTAGCCCCTATCTGAAAACCTCCAAAGAAGGGAGAGCCCACCACCTTCTCCTGAGGAAGCCCGTTCCACAGAGGAACTGCTCTAACTGTCAGGAAGTTCTTCCTGATGTTTAGACGAAAACGTTTGATTTAATTTCAACCTGTTGGTTCTGGTCCAGCCTTCTGGGGCACCAGAAAACAACTCCGCACCATCCTCTGTATGACAGCCCTTCAAGTACTAGAAGATGGTTATCATGTCACCTCTCAGTTGTCTCCTCTCCAGGCTAAACATACCCAGCTCCTTCAACCTTTCCTCATAGGACTTGGTCTCCAGACCCCTCACCATCTTCATTGCCCTCCTTTGGACACATTCCAACTTGTCTGTATCCTCCCTAAATTGTGGTGCCCAACACTGAACACAATACTGGTAAGGACTAACTAGAGCAGAGTAAAGTGATACCATAACTTCACATTGATCTGGATATTATACTTCTGTTGATACAGCCCAAAATCAAATTTGCCTTTTTAGCTACTGCATCACACTGCTGACTCATGTTCCGTGTATGGTCTACTAAGATCCCCCTAGAACCTTTTCACACATACCACTGCCAAGACAAGTCTCCTTCATCCTATAATTATGCATTTGATTTTTTTCTACCTAAATGCAGAACTTTACATGTATCCCCACTGAAATTCATTTTATTTGTTTTAGCCCAGTTTTCCAGCCTGTCAAGAGCATCCTGTATTTTGACTCTGTCTTCTATGGTATTTGCTACCGCTCCCAATTAATGGCATTCTATGCCGTTTCCTGTAGAAGAGGGACCTGACTTCTGCCCTGTATGTTTTGGTAACTTCTTGGACTGATTACTGCAGTTTCTTATATCGTGGGCTGCCCTTGAAGACTGTTTCATGTATTAATGCTGGAATTTATCTCTTATCAGGAACCAGCAGGTGGGATTATCTGACACCTTAGACAGTCACATCTATTTCTGGTGGTTTTCTGCCCACGGACCCCTATACTGCTTTAACATCTGACAGAGAGCCTTTGCTCAAACTTTGTGGGTACAAAAGGAATAACCTTTTTCCAGGGGTGGCCAGACATTATGTACTGCCTTCCTCTAGGACCCTTATCTAGCTTACAGTCAGGTAGCCTATGACTGACTGAAACAGCACCAGTCCCAGTTTGCAGGAAACACAGGTAGGGTCAGCACAGGTGGAGTCAGAAGAGAACCCAGGAAGTCAGGGGGGAGCCAGAATAGACCCTGGCAGGGCAAGCGTGGAACTGATCCTGAGTCTCAAACACCAGTCAGGAAACTAAGGAAGTATCCAGCTGATCACAAGTCTGGCCAAATCTCATGTATCATGAGTGAAATCGGGCAGTACCCTGAGTGGATGAATACCTGGAGTTGATGAGCTGTCACACTCTGGCGCCGATCAGCTACCATAAAGCTGTTTTCAGGGCTGGCATCAGTGTGTCACGGGCTGAAGTGCCAGTCAAAGGGAGTCCAAAACAGGCCAAGGTCAGGAGCTAAGAAGACAATGCAAAGTCCAAAAAGCCAAGTCAGGGTCAGGAGCCAAAAACACAGAGCCAAGTACCCAAAATCACTAACCAGAGACATAGTCCAAAGCCAAGCTGGGGTCAGGAGCCAGGAACACAGAGCCAGGTCCAAAGCTAGGGGGTCCAAAGGTCTAGGTGCAAGAGCCGAGCCAGAGTGGATGCAAGCAGCACGAAACTGGCTTGTTCCTTCCACGAAGGGTACTGCCCAGAGAGTGGAGTTAAATGCTGCTACCAATTAGCCAGCTGCACGATCGGCCAGGCTTCTGTTAGAACTCTGGGCTAGCTGAGCGTCTCCCTTGTAGCCTGGCCTCTCTTCGTCTGCTTGCTAAGTTTTGTCGCAGTCACTCCCTTAAATGAGTCACACATCGGGGTGAGTCAGGAGGACTTTCAGCTTGCAGTTCTTCCTTCTTATCTGGGCCAGGTGTGAAGACTGCTGTTACAGGCACTTGCCAGCTATCCTCCTCTGCTGCTTCAGAGGGGCCAGCTGTGGTTTCTGCAGGCTCTGCCAGCTCATCCTTATCCATGCCCATGACACAGCGTACCTTGGGGGAGGGCAGCTGCCAGAACCCAGGACTTCTGGTGGGACCCACTGCTGCTGATGTCCAGGAACAAAGATGGCTTTAACAAGGGGGTTAGACAGACTGATGAAGGACAGGTCCATCAATGGCTGCTTGTGACATGATTAGTGAGGAGAACCTCCACATTCAGGAAACCTCTGTAACCCCATGCTAAGAGGCCTTGTTTTCTGGCTTTCTGTGCCCTGTTTTCTGGCTTTCCAAGGCAACCAGTTAGGGCTGCCAAGCCACGGTGGGGGATCTGCACGTCTTCACAGGATCCCTGCCACGGGGGACAGCGATACACGTTGTACCGCCGTCGCCAGGATGTGACGCTACACGTTGCTCTGGCAACGGGGCTGTATGGAGTCCCGTTGCCAGAGCGACGCGTAGCGTCATATCCTGGCGACAGTGGTGCAACGCGTATCACTGTCCCCCGCGGCCGG
>NW_015164706.1:102258-114707 GCF_001447785.1 Gekko japonicus | reverse complement strand
TGGACTCCCATTATTATTAATATTATTATTATTATTCTTATTATTATTATTATTATTATTATTATTATTATTATTATTACTACATGGGATTTTTACCCCGCCCACCCCCGAAGGGCTCTGGGCGGCTTACAGAGTATCGTGTGTGTACACACTTTCTAGAATCCTAACTATGGCCACAAATTCAGGTGGATGGGAAACCCTACCAGATACCCTCCGAAGGCTTTTTTCCGCAGATGTTCTTGCTTCTCCTTCCGTCTTTTTTCCAGGCGGTCACATGCCTCTTCGCGCAGTTCTTTTCTTAGCCGACCAGTCGTTGTTCCGGGGGGGGGGGGGCGTCCCTTCGCCACTGCTTCTGGGATGGTGGAGAAAGTCTTCAACTTCTTTGTCTTAAGCAACCACAGGATCAAACCCGTTCTATTCAGGAACAATATGGGTTCAAGTTGCCCTGTTCCATCTCCCTTTGTATTCAGACCGTTCGCTCCCCCTCTGGTGCACGGATGGGCTTTCCCGGTCCTCCATCCTTTCAAGCTTGGGGAGATGCAGATCATCTCTGACCTGCTCTGGGTCCCTGGTTCTGTCCTTGCAAGAGTCTCTGCTGGGTTGCAGGCCACGAGACTTCGTCCCAAAGCAACCGGAAGGGACTGCTTCCATGCAGAGCAGGACGACCAGCTCCAGATTGGGAAATGCCTGGAGATTTTGGGGGTGGAACCTGAAGAGGATGGAGTCTGGGGAGGACAGGGACTTCAGTGGGGTCCAATGCCATAGAGCCCACCTTCCAAAGCAGCCATTTTCTCCAGGTGAACTGATCTCTTTTGCCTGGAGATAAATTGTTATAGCGGGAGATCTCCAGCCACCACCTGGAGGCTGGCAACCCTGTTGCGGAGGAGCTCCCCTTCCTGCTGCGCTGCAGCTTGCCTTCCCCCGAATCGCCCTCTACCTCCCTCTTGCCCCTCTCCACTTCCAGATCCAGTTTGAAAGCCAGTTTGGTGTAGTGGTTAAGAGCGCGCACTCTAATCTGGGAGAACCAGGTTTGATTGCCCACTCCTCCGCATGCAGCTGCTGGTGTGACCTTGGGTCAGTCACAAGTTCTCTCAGAGCTGTTCTCTCAAGGGCAGTCCTCAAAAGAGCTCTCTCAGCCCCACCTACCTCACAGGGTCTCTGTTGTGGGGAGGGGAAGGGAAGGTGATTGTAAGCCGTTCTGAGACTCTGAGTGAAGGATGGGGTATAAATCCAATAGCCTCCTCCTCCTCCTGCTGCCCGCAGAGCCTTCTTGACACCTCCTCCTTCCCCTTTAGTGCCAAGGAGGCCCTTCAAGCTGGCCTGTAGTTTCCAGAGGCAGCCTTGAGCCTTTTGGCACCCATGGGTGGCACGACATGCATTCTGGGCGGCACCAGCCACGGGTGAGCTGGATGTGATCTGCGGTAGGGTGGAACCAGGGCAGGCAGGGGTCTCTGGGCAAGAGAAGAAGAGAAGAGATTGGATTCATACCCCGCCCTTCACTACCCAAGGGAGTCTCAGAGCGGCTTACAGTAGGTCTCCCTCAGCTCCGCTCATGATCTTGCCAGATTCGGAACGATAGGAGAAAGGGAGTTCTAACAATATGTTGGATCCCCAAGCATCGAGAATAAATCCACGTTTTCAAGAAAAGCAAAATTTATTTCAAAGCGTTGAAGACATACTCAAACACGTTCTTTGTTAGAACTGGGGATACACAGTTAGGGCGAGCATAATAAAGGAAATTCAAACAGATACATATCCAATGAATAATATTCCCGCTGGCGGGCTAATGAAACGGTTGCGCGCCCAGTCCATGGGAACCAGGCAGAACATCAGACAAAACACAGGTGCAGTTCTCATGAGATAGCAATAGGCAAGCATTACAGCATCTTCTCCCCCACACATCCACCAGTAGTTATCTTATGCATTCCAGCACAGAAGCAGGATAGTATAAACAAGCCGGGTGCAACACGGTAAGGATATGTACACAGAGGTCACAGAAAACAGAATGGCAGCTTGCTGACATCCAGGCGATCTCCAGGCACCCCCTGGTGGTTGGCAAGCCTACTCTAGACCCACGGGAAATGGGACACACTTGAGAAAGCTTTTCAAGTCTCTTTCGAAGCCTCCTCTGGGCCGCTGAGAAACTGTACAAAGAACCAACGCCCTTGGACGATTGTTTTTGAACGCTATGAAGTACTAAGCAGCCAGGCTTAGCAGAAGGGGAGAAATAAATTGCTTGTGCATGGACCTCCCAGTGACATCAATGAAAACTGCGCACACCGATGACAGAAACCATGTTGGGGGAGTTGAAAACATCACACGTCAACACCCAAAGCCACCCCGTCCTGGAAGCTGCAGCCATGTAGTCACGCAGGGGAGGAGAACTTCAGAGAGCTCAGACGCACTTTTTCCTAGAGTTAAAGTCTCTTGAGGCTCTTTTCTCTTTGGCTGAAGAGCGACGAGACCTTTGCTTCAAAAAACCTTCACTGGCTAGGGATGATGAAGAAGACTGGATTGATACCCCGCCCTTCACTTGGAGTCTCAGAGCAACTTAAAATCGCCTTCCCTTCCTCTTCCCACAACAGACACCCTGTGAGTTAGGTGGGCCTGAGAGAGCAGGTCACACACACACTCAGCCACTCAACCCCCTCAGGAATTTCCCTCCCCTTACAAACCATGGCAAACTAGAGACTGGGGGCAAGAAAACCCCTTGCTTAGAAGCAGGCAGTGAAAAGATCCAACTAGGGTTGCCAGGTCTGAGTTGGAAAATACCTGGAGACTTTGGGGGTGGATCCAGGAGAGGGTGGAGTTTGGGGAGGGGAGGGGCCTCAGCATGGTACAATGCCATAGAGTCCATTGTTCAAGGCAGCCATTTTCTCCAGGGGAGCTGATCTCTGTCAGCTGGAGATGAGTTGTAAAAGCAGGAGATCCCCAGGCCCCACCTGGAGGCTGGCAGCCCTAGATCCAACCCACTACTTGTTGGGAGCAAGGTGGAAAGGAAAGAACACTCCGGCCTATGCAATCGGCCGGAGGTCCACTGAGAAACTGTCCCCTCCACTATTCCAGCAAGAACATCCCAAGGGAAGGTTTGCCCAGCCTGGATTCGGTAGAACCGTCTGTCAAATTGCCTCTGTCCTGGCATTGTCCGACACCCCACCTCCATCCCTTTCCTCCTGTGTCCCTTGCCTTTTACCTTTGAAGCCACTTGCTTCTTTTCAGTAATGAAAAATGCCTGCAAGGAACCCCAGGCATTAAACCTGAGCTGCCACAAACCACCCTGAGAGGCAGTGTTTAACAATACAACTAGTTCAGTGATGTAGAATGATGAGGCATATACTGCTTGACTTTTCTCACTTCTGGTCAAACGGGTATGGCAGGTTTTTGAAACACCGCGCAAACCTGTTTGCCGAAGCTTATAGTGGAATGAGGTTACATGTAACAGGACTGCTTACATACGGGAGAAGCCGGCTGCTAGGATGGAGCAGAAGCGGCACCAGGAAATTCGGGCTGTATGAAAAGTGACGTCAATTCCTGCTTGAGGGGACCAGTTCTTCACAGCAAATCATAACAGAATGCAGCAGAGTCCAAGTGTCTGCCATCTTGACTGCAGCACATTATGTTGTCCTCATTAGAACCAGGGGTCGTTTCGTAGAAAAAGAGCCAGGGGAACTCATTAGCATAACTCATTAGCATATGCCACACCCCCTGACATCACCGGAAGTGTGTCATAAGGCCACACCCCCCGCCCCCAACGGTCCCGGCCGCCGCCGCCGACCTTGCATCTTTACTGCCGAGCCCCATGAGGGGCCTGGCTGTGGACCTGCAAGGCCGACGGGAGTGCAAGGAAGCCCCGCGAAGGCCCTCCCTGGCCCCAGGCAGGCAGGGGTGGGGAGAGGCAGGGAGGAAGCAACTTACCCTCCCTTTTCTCCTGCCTCCTCCTGGCTGAATGAGGGCCGGAAGCGGGGTGGCCGGAAGCAGGGGCAGGGCTTCGTCATGTGCCCCGCCCCCGTACCTTACCCGGGGGAACTGCGATCCCCCCCCAAAATGACCTCTGATTAGAACAACCCTGTCAAGGTAAATTAGGCCGAGTGTGTCTGGACAAAGATCACTCAGCAAGCTTTCATGCCAGAGTGAGGATTCAAAATCGAGTCTCCCAGATACCAGTTCAGCTCTCTAACCACCACATCACACTGTATTTTTTGAACTGAGTCCAGAGCCAAACAAAGGGATTAAAAAGCCAGGCATAGCCAGGGGAGGCCATTCCTTAGGCAAGGTCTCTTGGCCCTTGGTTGGCGGCCTTGATAGACTATCCCAGTGGCCCAGGGTGTGCTGTGTACTTTTTGTTTGCTGTCACACTGTGCTTTATTGACATACTAGGAAAAAGGCCGGTTGTGGAAATAAATACAACGACCTCTAGGAAGAGGCTCTGGGCGGGTGCCCCGGCCTTGGACACTCAGTGTCAATTTGCTGTGGCGACCTCAGCAGGGTATAATGACACTGAGTCCACCCTGAAACCTCACCCTCTCCAGGCTCCATCCCTCACATCTCCAGGAATTTCCCACCTGGAGTTGGCAACCCTATCTCCTTCCCAGCCAATCATCAACCTACCTTTATTTCCCCCTCACTCTTCAGATTTCCACCCCCCACACACCTGCAGCCTCTCCTGTGCTCTGAAGCCCTGACTGCTACATCACATTGGCTGTCATATGGGGGCCACCTCAGCAGCATATAAGGATACAGAGCTAGGGCTGCCAAGTCCCCCCGGGGGGCAGATAATCCCCCGCTTTGGAGGCCCGATTTCCGCCACCGCGGAATCGGGCCCCAGGGGAAACCCCACCCCGGCGTGCACGTCAAACTCTATGTTTGAGCGGAAAAACTCTATGTTTGAGGGGAAAACTCTATGTTTTCCCCTCAAATGGCTGTGGCCCCGCCCCCAGCGTGCCCTGCGTCATCACGTCACATCCAGCTGATGTGCATGTGACGCACATGCGCAAAGCGCACGCACACTCAGGACACCGATCGGGAGCCCCCCGCCGCAAGGTAAAACAGACTTGGCAACCCTATACAGAGCCCATCGTTTTCTCCAGGGGAACTGATCTCTGCCATCTGGAAAGCAGTTGTAATTCTGAGTGATCTCCAGCCCTCATCTGGAGATTGGACACATTTTACCTCAGAACAGCAAACTGTTTAGAATGTTAGAGGAAAAAGCCAATCAAGTCGCATATGCAAACGACCTCTGTGTTCCAAGGCAAAGGCCAATGAGGCTGCATATGCAAATAACCTCTGCATATGCAAATAACCTCTGGCTATGGGGGGGAGAGGAACAGCAAAATGTTTAGAATGTTGGAGGTAGGACTCAGGCAAAGCAGCCAGGAGACCCTCTGAATGACAGATCAGAGAGCGAACTGATTTTGGAGCGTGTGGAATGTTCTAGAGAAGTGCCACCACCATTCGGCTATTATTTATAAGGGAGATTAGCCACTTTGGGTCTCTACCAGGTGTGAAGAACAGGTTAAAATGACACTAAATAAATAAAATGATGTGATCTTCAGCCTCCTGATGGATACTAACCAATTAAAACGTAAACTGGGGGGGGGAGTTAATTTTGAAAAATTAACAACAGTCAATAATATGTAAAAAAAACTTCATATCTGTCTGTTCTTCTGGTGCCTGGCTATCTGGCTTAGAGTTCATGAAGGTCAGAGGGAGGAGGCCAAACCGGAAGAGACAGTAAGTAAGGTATGCGCTAGCTTCCTCTCCTGGCTCTGCAACATGGCTGCCTTCTGCCTCTGCAACTGCTCCCCCTAGCTGCCAAAGTATGTCCCAGGCTTTCCTGGAGTTCACCACTTGTGTGGAAAAATTAGGGGTAGATGGATAATTTCCAGAAATGTCAACACTGTGGGGAGGAACACAGTTCTGCAGCCTTTGAGGGAAAAACAGATGTTTGTGTGTGTGTGTGGGGGAAAGATATATACAATATTTTCTTATCAAACTAACAGTATAAAACTTTTAACAGCATAAAATGAACTCAAAGCTCCACATGTAGAACTGTACATATTTATGGAATTTAAAAGCCTGATTTTTCTACAAGCAACACTGAATATACCAAACACATATGAGAGAGCAAGAATGAACTGAAAACTGCTGCACTGTATGCTGCCTCAACACATGTACCTTAATATTTGCACCCTTGGGGGGGGAAACAAAAATAAAAGTTGAAATCTGAAAACAAAAACCTTGTAGTTAACAAAAAAAGTGTTATTTGAAGAGGAACAGTATAAACAGCAGCAGCATATATGGATAGCAAATTTATTTATTTAGAAATTCGATCTATAAACCGCCCTCCCCTGTTTTGCACAGGGCAGTGAACAACAATTCCAACAGGCATGATTTCAGATCAAGTTAAAACAGTTAAAACACTAGATACAAAAACAATTTTAGATGATGGTGAAAATGAACCAAATTGTAACCACCCCCCGTGGGGGGAAAGGAAAGGGACAGAACTGCCAGGCTCAGGGGTCATTTCCTGCAGGAGCGCACTGGAGCGGAGCTCCGACAGTAAAGAGCCCAGGGGGCGGGCACATGCAACAAGCCCCACCCCCTGCTCCCAGCAGCCCTCAGTCAGAGCAAGAAGCAGCCAGGTAAGTTGCAGAGCTCCCCCCGGTCCAAAACAGTCCAGTGGCACCTTTAAGACCAAGTTTTATTCAGGTACAAGCTCTCCCTCCTCTGCGAGGACAGATCTGCACGTTCCCCCCCCCCCAATAGCTAGCAATCCAAAAGAGTCCAGTGGAGCCTGAGCAGTGGGTGTTGCCTTCTGACACACTTCCGGTGATGTCAGGGGGTGTGGCATATGCAAATAAGTTATGCTAATGAGTTATGCTAATGAGCTCCTGCACCTCTTTTTCTACGAAATGACCCCTGGCCAGGCTAGATGGAAACTGCTGCCGTTCTCAGCCATCGGCCTGGCGGAACATCTCTGCCTTACAGGCCCTGCGGAACTGCACACAGTCCCACAAGGCACGGATGTCATTCGGCAGAGAGTTCCAACATGTCAGGGGCCGAGGCGAAAAAGCCCTGGCTCTGGTTGAGGGCAGTCGGATGTTTTTCGAATCAGGGACCACCAGTAGGCTCTTCTCCCCAGAGTGTAATGCTTTTCGGGGGGTATACCAGGAGAGGTGGTTTCGTAGATATGTTGGTCCCAGACCATTTAGGGCCTTGAAGGTTAGGGTTACCAAAACCTTGAACCTGATCCAGTTTTCAACTTGGAGCCAGTGCTGAAAGCAATGAACCCTTTAATAGTATATTGATAATGAGCATGATGAATCTCAGGGCTATTTTTGGGCAGGAACACACAGGAACTGAGTTCCGGCTGGCTCCTGAGTTGGCCACGCCCAGCAGGAGCTCATTAGCATAATAGGCCACACCCAACAGCAGAAACTTATTAGGATTGGCTACATTAGGGGTGTGTGGCCTAACATGCAAAGGAGTTCCTGCTACAAAAAAAGCCCTGGGTTTTGACAACAAACAAGGTAAACAGAATAAGAAGGAAAAGGTGGGTGTGGCTGGATGAACACACTTCTGGTAACATGGGGGTGTGGCCTAATGTGCTAATGAGTTTCTGTTGTTGGGTATGGCCTATTATGCTAATGAGTTCCTGCTGGGCTTTTTCTACAAAAAAGAGCCCTGAGATTATCTATCCAATGCTGAACATGGACCTAGAATGCAGATTTTTAAAATCCACGCAACACACCTGCATCCACATTGGGTGTGTCTGTAAACCTAGGGGAATCTCCAGGTTTGCAAAAAAAATCCCACACATTTTTTTAAAAAGGGGGGTGTTTTATAAAAACCTACAAACTGTGGAAGCTCTTGGGACACTCCAGTGGGTGGAAGTTAAGGTGACCAACAGTAGAAGAAGATGGACAGGCAGGGAGAGGACGCAGGCAAGGCAGAGGGGGCAGGCAAGGGGGTCTGGGAGGAAGAGGGAAGAAAGAAGATAGTTTATTGGTGCTGCTGCCACTAGGCAGGAAAGAAGCTGGTTGGGCAAAAAAAGGGGGTAGCTGGAACAAGGAGGTGGCAACCCAGATTTCTCCTTCCCTCCGGTCACCAGCCCTGTCAGGGAAAGAAGGCAGGAGTGCAGAGGTGACTGTGAAGAGGACAGGAAGGAGGCAGAGGCAGTAGCTCCTCCCCGCGAGTTCCCTGTGGGTCCCCACTTATAGCATACTATAATTAATTATTTTGCTTTCCCACAGAACTACTGGCCTTTGGTCTTGCCTTCTTTCATCTTGGTGACTGATGCATACTAATTTATGGACAAAATTAGTCACAATTTAAAAATAACTATAGCCTTGAAAAGAGTGTAGCCTTTTGCAATACATGTATGAATTATCGTTTTTAAACAAGACAGTCCTACATAAAAATTTTCACACTGTACATTTGGAATGATTAACTCCATGTCTTTAAAAAAAGCATTTCACGGTTTCCAAAAGAGAAAATATTTTATAGATTTTTCTTCCCAGACCATAATCAGATGAGAAAGCCCTCAAATCGACATGCTTGTGAGAACGGACTCTGTTGGTTTATTTTGGCATGAAGCACACAAAGCAAGCAAGATGCTGTCCAAAGTCTGCCTGGGAGTCTCCCAGAAGCATCTACCTGTCTGCAGTTGGCGTTTGCCTTGACCTAGCAGGACTTTGCTTATTATACAGAGGATGGTGCAATACCGAGTCAAGGCTACCCAAGGGAGGACTGGGAAATTAAAATGCCAACCGAGCAAGCTCAGCCGAGTGGCCCCTGCAGCACTGGCAAAGGCAAAGGGGCCACCAAGGGCGAACCAGGAACTCGCCCAGGCCTGCCCAATGGCCCCACCCTCCTCCCGAGTTGAAATCTGCAGCTCCACCCTTGGTTTTATGGAGTCAGGCAGACTGTTGCTGCCCTCTTGTGCTCACTTCAAGCACTGCAGTCTTCCTTGCCCGTTTCTGCCTACTTTATCAGGTTTTTTAAAAAACACAAACAAACAAACAAACAAAAAATCTTAGTTTTATCACCTGGGTCAAACCTAATCAGTTGTGAAAAATACCCTTACTATGAGAATAGCATCTTTAAAAAAAAACAATCTTCCTCTATCAGGAGGCTTTCTCTGATCTAGGAAGGTACTCGACACAGACCCAGTTCAGAAATTACTTAATAAGAAATCAGCCCTTCGTTGGGTTACCAACTTTAAGCCCTTATTGCAACACCTTTAATATTTGAATATATCAGCAGGCGATAATGCTTACGTACATACTATTTTTGCAGATCCAACGGCTGTTAAAGCCATAGGAGCAAGTGAAGCTGCCTTTTTCCTAGTTGGGAATCCTAGCTAGTCTTTCTGGAGCAAGTTGTGAAAAAAAAACTGCTGCACAAATAAATATACTTGTCATGATTTAGAAGGGGGGGAAAACTATGTTGAGATTAATCAAGAAGAACGGTGGATGTTAAAGCACCATGGCTGGGGGTGGAGGGGGGGCAGAAAGACTGCAGCTGCAGACAGGTTAAGTTCCTGTCCCAGCTTGGTGCAGTGGTTAAGAGCAGCGGATTGGAAGCAGGATTAATTACTTCAATAAATAATTTTTTTTAAAAAGAGCAGCGGATTCTAATCTGGGAGAACCGGGTTTGATTCCCCCACTCCTCCACTTGCACCCGCTGGATGACCTTGGGCAAGCCGTAGTTTCTGGCACAGCTGTCCTTGAAAAAGAGCAGTTTTTGTCAGAGCTCTCTCAGCCCCACCTACCTCACAGGGTGTCTGTTGTGGGGAGGGGAAGGGAAAGGAGTTTGTAAACTGCTCTGAGACACCTTTGGGTAGTGAAGGGCGGGGTATCAATCCAATCTCTTCTTCTTCATCTACAATCCTGACTGGTCACAGGCAATTAATTCCCCTTGCAGCAGAGCAAACCTAGCCTACCTATCAGGAAATAATTCCTTGCCCCCCACCCAAAATAAATAAAGTGATTCAGAAAAGATCTTCCCTTATCCTGCAAAGCTCTTCAAAGAGAGGCTCCTACAGTATCTATGCAAAAGAAAGTGACTGCTCAATCAGTAAAGTGATGCAGAAACAATACTGTCTTATCCTGTAAAGCTCTTTAATGGGAGGCCACTACGGGACCTACCGTCGTCTTGAAAGTCTGCTTTGTACAAGTCTCAGTGACATTAGATAAGACATGATATTCTTTGCACATGTGTGACACTCCTGATGGGGATTTGAACAAGTGATTGTAACAAAAACAGAAAACAAGAGCGGCAAGCTCCGGATACATTTTGCTGGTTTTTAAACCCAATTACAAAGGTCGGCGGTAGGCTATTGTTAAAGAGACTGACAAACTTTTTTTTTTTAGAGAGACCAATATCATCCAGTTTGGTGTCGTGGTTAAGTGCACGGACTCTAATCTGGGAGAACCAGGTTTGATTCCCCACTCCTCCACTTGCACCTGGCTGGGTAACCTTGGGCAAGCCGTAGCTCTGATAAGAGCTGTTCTTGAAAAAGAGCAGTTTCTGTCAGAGCTCTCTCAGCCCCACCTGCCTCACAGGGTGTCTGTTGTGGGGAGGGGAAGGGAAAGGAGATTGTAAGCCGCTCTGAGACTCCTTTGGGTAGTGAAGGGCGGGGTATAAATCCAATCTCTTCTCTTCTTCTTCTAAACTTACTTAGAACTTATTTTAAAATTTTACTTGGCAAAGCAAATCACAGTGACACCGCTTCCAAGTCAAAAATGTAGTAGAAACTCAGGAGCACTTAAGAGAACATTAAACTCCACAAGGAACATGTGAGGCTGTTGCCAAACAGGACAGCTCGACGCCAGCTTCCCCCACCCCCTTCTAGTACAACTAGTGCATGTCCCAATGCTGTGTAGTTCCATATTGGCCAAGGGCTAAGGGGAATGTCAGCCGCAGTGACCTCAGGACCACAAGGCAAGTGGGAGCGCTACCCCGGCTTCCATTTTCAGCAGAAGCTCTGTTTCTAGTAAAAGTGGCTTTCGGCCCCAAAAGAGAGAACATCTCAACTACCATGGCGAGGTCAGTCCTTCTTCTGTTCCGTTAAGACTACGAAAGGCCTCGCTAGCTCCACAGAGTGTCTCTTCACACTCCTCGCTCATCATACGTTGGCGTACATGCCGTTGATCAGGTAGTCCAGCCTAGAGTAGCGCCTGTGCCGAAGAGATTCCAGCAGTTTCCGGCCTATTGCCACTTGAGCCAAGAGCAGAAATATCACCCCGAAAAGCAACACAGCTAGGAGGACACTTCTGTCGCCCAAGTAGGAGGCGTGCGTCTCACCCGGAGGCCTGCTAAGCGTGGCGCCCTCCCTGCTCAGTTGCCCATGACTAAGGTGGGCCTTGTGTGACGCAGCTGATGAACCCTTCTTGGACAGGCTGGGAGGCAGAGGGCTGAGGCTGCTGGCTTTCACTTGGGAAGTGGCTGTCGGCTGGGGAGCAGGGCTGCTTCTTCTCGGACTCACAGTTGCCACATATGCATTCCCGTAGTCAGCCGTGGCACGCCTAGTGGCTGTTGCATTACTAGGAGGAACAGTGGCCACAAGCCTTGCCTGGTTGGAAGGCGTAACAGCAGGTAGTTCAACAGTGGATTGTTTGATGGGAACTAGGTCCCGAGGAGAATCTGTTGGGGTCACCAAACTAACGGTTTGATGTGTTGGCAAAGAATCTAAACTTTCTGAAGGGTTTGCCCCTTCACCTTCTGGGTGGTGAGAGTGCCTGTGACTCTTATCTACAGGTCCCTCTATCTGGCTCAAGAGTATTTTCATCATCTTCGAGGCAGGAGACTTTGGAGAAGAACCCAGCCAGTTTGGAGAGGTTGTTGGACCAGAAGTGCCAATCAGGACAGCTTTCGGAGACGCAAAACTCCCATTCGCAATTAGATCCAGGGACTTGTTTAGGGAAGAAGTTGGTTTCGGAACTTCTGCATCTACAAACAAAAGAAAGAACTTATTTGCCAAGCAAATCCATGTACTCTAAGAAGCGGAATCCGTTATTAAAGACAGTGATGAACGAAAGCTATTGAGGAAGAATCAGCATGGATTCTGTAAGGGAAGATGTTGTCTCACTAATCTTTGAGAGTTCTTTCAGGGGGTGAACAAACATGTGGACAAGGGGGACCCAATAGATGCTATTTACTTAGACTTCCAGAAAACTTTTGATAAAGTTTCTTATCAAAGGCTCCTAAATCAACTCAGCAGTCATGGAATAAGAGGCCAAGTCCACCACAGGAGGTGGCGGGAGCTACAAACATGGACGGCTTCAAGAGGGAATTGGATAAACATATGGGGCAGAGGTCCATCAGCGGCTATTAGCCACAAGGTATAGATAGGAACTCTCAGTCTGGGGCAAGTGATGCACTGCATTCTTGGTGCTGGGGGGGGGGAACAATGGGAGGGCTTCTAGTGTCCTGGCCCCACTGCTGGA
>NW_015164706.1:78304-101916 GCF_001447785.1 Gekko japonicus | reverse complement strand
AAAACTAAAGTAAACTGTACATATATTTATCTTCATCCTTCATCTTACCACTACTGCCCACAAGTATTCATAACTAGTAAAACTGGTAAAGGGAGGTATGTCGGTGACACCATTGGCATTAGCCAATAGATAGCCATCCTACCAGACCTTTCCTTGATACAGAGGGACAAAAGATAAGGTTTAGGGCAAATTACATCCACAGCACTTATCTTCATCCTGAACCTCTTTTATTTCGTTTCCAGATGAGTGCATTCTATTTTTAATAAGCATTTTGTAATATAAGTCAGGGACATTCAATTCAAAGCCTCCACAGAAATTCTATAAATCGTACAAAAGTTTTAATCTTTGTGTCTCCAGCATTCCCAGGTGAAGAAAGCAGAGGTCCTTAGAAGGCTAGGTGGTTCTCCAGATCCCAGTCCAGTGCCTTTTTCAGCATACTGCCCTACCCCAGTCAAAACGTGAAGGAATACATCCTCTCACGTGCTCCCCATAATCCACCTCTTTTAGAATTCCCCATCTGGCCGCTAGCACTGTGCTCCGGAAGATCATTGAGCAAAACTGTCTGGTTGTATGGTAATTTCAGCATGCCATCTTATGCATTCAATGTATTAGCACTAGCACTTTATGAGGTCTTGTTTTATTATATTGTATTGAATTTTAAATTATGTGAATTATGTAAGCAGCCCTGAGCTCGCTTGCGGGGTAGGGCGGGATATAAATTTAATAAATAAATAAATAAATCCACCCAAGAAAGGGACGGCTGGGCCTGGACATTTCTCTGGCAGGGGACAACTGGCCATTTAACTTACAATTTCCCAGTGGGCCGCTGCCCTAGTGGCTAGAAGCCAGCCATGCCAAGCCCCAGCAACTCTGTTAGTGCCCCAGGCCCACTTGGCTCAGACCCTTCATTGCTATGGTAACGCCTCAGGGGCCACTCATCTTTGCTTGCTCCAGGGCTCTAGCGAGCGTCACAAGATGCGCTAAGATTTTCACGAGATGTGCAAAGTTTAGGAATGTGGTTTCAAGATGGTCTAACGATAAACAAGTGGGTTTTTATGAAAGTCAAACTGAACTAGATAAGATCTGGCTTGGCGCAAAGGAAACATTTATTTTAAAAGCTTACAATTTTTGGTTAGAGTGGAAAATGATAGATGAGCAGGTGAAACCATTGATAATAGAATGGGCACAAGATATAGGTTATAGTATAAGCTTTGAACAATGGGATAAAATTTGGATGAGAAACATAAAGTTTGTAAGAACAAGTGCCTTTAAAGAAAACATTGTAAAGATGTTCTATAGGTGGCAAATATTGTAAAATGTTCTATAGAAGGCATATATCACCCGCAAGGTTAAATAAGTTTAACAAAAATATAGGGAAAAATTGTTGGAAATGTAACCATTGTATTGGTACTTTTTACCACATGTGGTGGTCATGTAGTAAAACAAAAAAATATTGGGTTACAGTGAAAGAAATTGTGGACAAAATAATAGGGAAAAATTGTATATTGACCCCAGAATGTTCTTTGTTAAATGTGATATGAGATACATTTAAGAAAAAAGAGATATATTTAATAATGCAAATTTTAACAGCAGCAAGAATTGTATTTGCTAAGAGATGGAAGGAGGGAAATATACCTTCTAAAGATGAGATTATTTTTAAACTGTTTGATATAGCAGAAATGGAGAAATTAACCTGTATTATCGAAGAAAAAAGTATAGAGAATTATGAAAAATATTGGTCTAGTTTTTACAATTGGTTGAAAGAGTCAAACTTTGGTTTAACTTAATGAATAAGGCTTATCTATGAGTGCAATAGAACTAAAAGTAGAGACACTTATTTAAAGCTGAGGAAGATATCTGCATATATGTAATTCTGTTAAGTTGAAGTTTTCTTTTTCTTTATGTCAATATAAAAAAATCCAATAAATAAATTAATTTAAAAAAGGAATGCGGTTTAGGAATTCTAGAGAAAGGCTGAAATTATTTAAATTTGCTTTCAACATTCTGGCGGACTCTTAAATGGATTTTAAGGCATTGCTGAATTATTTGGTAGGCCTCTGCCACAGGGCTTAGTTTGAGAAGGGTGTGATTTTTTAAAGATAAGTAAGATTGGGGGGGGAGAGAGGAGATTGGATTTATACCCCACCCTTTACTCCCCAAAGGAGTCTCAGAGCGTCTTACAATCTCCTTTCCCTTCCCCTCCCCACAACAGACACCCTGTGAGGTAGGTGGGGCTGAGAGAGCTCTCTTGAGGACTGCTCGTGAGAGAACAGCTCTGAGAAAATTTGTGACTGACCCAAGGTCACACCAGCAGCTGCATGTGGAGACGCGGGGAATCAAACCCATTTCTCCCAGATTAGAGTCTGTGCTCTTAACCACTACACCAAACTGGAGGGGCACCAGTGGTAGAGCATCTCCTTGGTACGCAGAAGGTCCCAGGCTCATTTCTCGGCATGTCCAGTGAAAAGGTCAAGGCAGTAGATGATGTGAAAGACTTCAGCCTGAGATCTGGAGAGCCACTACCAGTTAGAGTAGACAATACTGGCATGGATAGACCTGGTCTCATTCAGTATAAGGCAGCTTCACAAGTTTCATGTGTTCATCACTGACGTCATCGTTGTCTTTTAGCATTAAGCACCTGAGCAAATGTCTAGAAGAGGACCATTCCCATACTTATGAACATGTGAGTACAAACAGTGTGTCCAGAGGAGGCAATTCATGTTTTGGCTGCTGAACATTGGGGCCCAACAAAATCCTTGGTTTTAATGATCTGAGGAAGCGTGCCTTTACACGAAAGCTCATACCCAGAATTCAACCTTGTTGTTCTTAAAGGTGCCGCTGGACTCCAACTTTGTCCTGTTGCTTCAGACCATCACGGCTACCCCACCTGACCTGAACCTGTTTCAAAAACTATTAGCTGAGCTTCCAGCTACATTGTAAAGTGCCTCGTACGAAGGGAGTGAGAGACCATCGCAGGAGAACTTTGGCAGATTACATTTGTATTGACATTGTTCTAGTATTGAAGGTTGAGGAACCCCAAATCTGGGTCCATTGATCTTCTGTGAGGGATCTACCCAGATCCTTGTCCCAGGTTAGTTGATAGGCTTCAACGGAGGGTTTATTACTTTTTAATATATTTTTATATATTAAAGAGATCAAGCCTTTTTTCCAGAAGCCTTCTGGAGTCAAGATTTTCTCAAAAAATGTAGGCGGGCTATGGAAGGGGATAACGCCCTTCATGGAGTAAAAAAGATGGGATACCTGTAAATATTCATACCAGGGAATCTTAATGCGTCCTATATTTTCCATTTCCACTTTCTCTAGAAGGTGCCCTCGTTTTGAGATGTCTATGAACCTTGTCAAATTTAGCAACCTCCACTCAGATGGTAGGATTCCCCGGTGAATCACCCAATTTTTAACCATTGTCTTCTTATCATTCACCTCTTATTGTTCTGTAGGTCACCAGTCCTACTGCTTGCTTCAATGGACAGGCTCCCTCTGTGGGGCAGTGAAACAGGTAGCAATTGGGGGCGTTGCCTCTCTTTTGGGGCTTAAAGATGACTAAGCTGCACTTCTTGTCACCTGGAAAACACAAGCACACAGAATAAATGCATTTTTAAAAGCAAGACGTTTTGTATCGAGCTGATTTAGAACTTCGTGGGCCTGGAAGTGGTCCCTGTTCCACGTTCTATCAGATTTGGATAGACATTTCGCCCAGGCCTTGCTCAAGTTGTCTCCCAGCTCACTGCAAATCTGCTAACTCTTTAGGTCTTGGGGTGCTGATGGCCCGCAACATGAGGGAGGGGAACGCAGCTCCAGTTGTAACTTCAGAAAGCTCTTCACCTCATTCCGGGCTGCCCTCTTAGACTCAATGGACCTTTTTTTTCAGCCTGTGGGAACCTTTGGAATTCTGACAAAGCGAGGCAGGCACTGCCACAAAATAGCTACCCCAGGAGGCCAAGGCAGCCACAAAATGGCTACCACAGCTTACCTTTGGTCACATGGCGACGATCCTTGTGCTGTGGTGGCGGCAGCTGCCAAACCAACATTCTTTAAAAATATGCACAGCCATCTATATATAAGAAACACATAACTACCACCACCACCACCACCACATACCAGTCAAATGGGTTCAACAAATACTTAAGAGATACCACACACACACTTGGAAGCCACAAGGAATCTAATGACAGATTGTAAGATCTAACATAGTAATGCGAATGTAACAATGCATTATGTCAAATTACCCTGTTTGTAAGCTGCACTGCTATCACTTCATTCTTGTATATTCTGTTAAAATGTTAATAAAAATTATTTTAAAAAAATATGCACAACCAATCAAATTTCCAATGGCCAATCAGAAGCCTTGTGGGACAAAAGCCCCACCTGGCCCCTCCTACTTTCTAAAAACACTTGGCGGGCAGAAGGAAAGGCGTCAGCAGGCCCCATGACGCCCACGGGCCCCACGTTGGAGACCTGTGCAACAGAATCACCATTCGGATTTCCAGAATCCCTCAGAGCCTTCTGGAAACTTGCAGGACGCCCTGAATGTCTCAAGACGGATCACCTGAAGAGGTGCACCACCTCTGCAGACTCAGTTCTGCCCCAGTAAGTCCAAGAAAAAGAGCAGTTTCTGTCAAGCGCTCTCTCAGCCCCGCCTACCTCACAGGGTGTCTGTTGTGGGGAGGGGGAGGGAAAGGAGTTTGTAAGCCGCTCTGAGACTCCCTTGGGTAGTGAAGGGCGGGGTATAAATCCAATCTCTTCTTCTTCTTCTTCTTTTATTTTTTATCTTGTTTTCTTATATACAGGTTTGTTGACCTTATAGCTACAAAGGTGCTCTGGAAAGTGTGTAATGGATGGGTCCATTCTGCCAGCCCAGGTACTTCCCACCAGCGAAAGGAGGCTTTCCTTGATGTGAAAAGATTGTCTTCCCTTCCACTGGAGGAAGGCCCCTCCACTAGTGGACAAATAATAATCATCATATGTAGAATAGCCAGGAGAACCTAAGAAGTGGACTAGATCCATGGGATCCAACACAACGCCGGCTGGAAACTTAGCACCCATCAGGTTGGCTGAATAACAGTTTGTGTGACTGGAACAGAGCTTCAGTACCCAGCAATAATTCCCTGTCCACGCACCCTGTGACTAGCAAAACCAGACAAAATTATGCAAAACCCCCAAAAACAAAATTAGAGGAAACAAGGAATTTTTCTGCACAAGGAATGCTGGTTGCCAAATTCAGCTTTTGGTTGAGGGGTTACAGCAGGGGTGTCAAACATGTGGCCTGGGGGCCGGATCAGGCCCCCAGAGGGCTTCTTGTGACTAGCAAAACCAGACAAAATTATGCAAAACCCCCAAAAACAAAATTAGAGGAAACAAGGAATTTTTCTGCACAAGGAATGCTGGTTGCAAAATTCAGCTTTTGGTTGTAGGGGTTACAGCAGGGATGTCAAACATGTGGCCCGGGGGTCGGATCAGGCCCCCAGAGAGCTTCTATCAGGCCCACAGTGGAACTGGCTGTCTTCTGCTGCTTCTTCCAGTTCTGCTTCTGCTGCTGCATCATCGTAGGTTTGCAGCTTACAGATACACACCTGAACAGCATACTCAAGATTGCAACAGCACAGACATTTTGATGCAATAATTCAGAACAAGAGGTATCAGTTATCAGACACTGTTAAATAAACAAAATATTGCAAGAGTGCTGATGTTTTAAGCATGTTTTTATTTTAAGTAAAAAAAGACCCTTTGTGTTCGTGACCTTTATAAAGTTTATATCTCTGCTACCTGGCATTACATTGTATGACACACATGGCCCGGCCCAACAAGGTCTCATTTATGTCCGATCCGGCCCTCATTAAAAATGAGTTCAACACCCCTGGGTTAGAGTGTCATACCAGGACATGGGAGACCCAGGTTCAAATCCCTCCTCACAGCATGTGTCTGCCCTACAAAGTCTTCACAGGTGAGCTGTTCTCTGGAGAGAAGGAACAAAGGACTATCCTACCAGTTTAAGTCTGCAGTTGATACCCCCAAAGTGTATTTTTCTACCTGATATGCTGTGTCCAAAACAGCAAGTGTTGACGCACGCTTCCCAAGATGCCACGTGAACCGGATCGGACCCCCGGACGCCTCTGGAGAGGGCCGCTTTGAGATCAACAGTGGCATTCTCAGTCTTCTCTGTGGAACAATCTTGACTCTGCGACGGCTCCAGCGTAGCACAGAATATCATTGCCACCATGCAAACAGAGCACCAAGGGAGGTGGGGGGACATCTCTTTCTTTCAACGGTGACTTTCTCCTTATGGCTTTCCTCTTATCCGCACGGGGTCATCTCAACTCAAGAGGTAGTCATTTTAAGGCACCGGCAGAACCTTTTTAATAAAGAAAGTAACAAAATTAAATGCTGCGAAAAGTGGAGCATGCATTAATAAATACATAATAATTAGGTAACATAACAACATAAACTAAAAGAACAACAAATTAGAGTAGGAAGGAGTGGAGAAGCACCTGCTCTGTATATAGAAGGTCCCCGTTCAGTCCCTGGTATCTCCAATACGGAACTCAGGAAGTCGAGTGGGGACAAGCGTCAGACTGACTCGGTATAAACCGGTTCCTTAGGAGGGGATCGCCACAGTTCAGTGGCTGGCCACCTGATTTGCATGCAAAAGTTTTCTCCTTGAATTCCTGGTATTTCCTGTTAATGCAGCATGCACAAAGCTGTTCTACAAAATCAGGAAATGTGAATGTTCTTCATGCCCTTTGTGGCAATGTGACCTATTCTGTGTAATATTGAAATGGAACTTCCATGTACAATATACTGCTAAATGCCAGATGCTAGTCCGGACCACAGTCCACTTTGTTGGAGACATGAAGTGCCTCCCTCACTGATATACACACCCACGCACAGAGCATAGAGAAAAATACTGCAAACAGTGGAATCAAAAGCCCGTGACACCTCTATGTAAAGCCCAAATGCCTATAGGAGAAGCACTGCAACCATCTGCAACAGCAAGGGAAGGTCTTTGCTGTAACCTGTTGAGAACAGACACTGGACTAGATGGAAGTTTGGCCTCGCCCAGCAAGGCAGTTCTTAGAGCTACCCTTTATTATATTTTAAGCGGAAAGATCAAGCAGAAAACAAATAGTTTTCCATCACCAAAACAAATAGTTTTCCAACACCAAATCTCTATCTTGGTCAAGCTTTTAGATTAACAATGTCATCTTCGGCATGCACATACAGCATGCTTTGGCCGTACTGGAAGCTCTTTACCTTGCAGCCTGGATTTAAGTCATCCCCATCTACAGTATGGTGAAGAGTGGTACACCTTAAAAGGTTGATGTAAGAACGGCAAGGCAACATTTGTGAAATGCACTGATCACTGGAACTGCAATCTGCAATACTAATTTGATTGAGAGCCAATTTGGTGTAGTGGTTAAGTGTGCGGACTCTAATCTGGTAGAACCCAGTTTGATTGCCCACTCCTCCACTTGCAGCTGCTGGATGGCCTTGGGCAAGCCATAGCTCTGACAAGAGCTGTCCTTGAAAAAGAGCAGTTTCTGTCGGAGCTCTCTCAGCCCCACCTACCTCACAGGTTGTCTGTTGTGGGGAGGGAAAGGGAAAGGAGTTTGTAAGCCGCTCTGAGACTCCGAGTGAAGTGGTATAAATCCAATCTTTTCTTCTTCTAATTTATTCTACAGAAACTTTTTGATAGATTCCTTCTTACTGGGCACAAAACAGTATCTAAGAGTGTGGTCTTTTGCATCTGTTCCTTCATTGGATAAAGGTGGGTTGAAAGGACCTAAATAAAGCCCCTGGCAAGTTCAGAAGGGCACTGCCAAGCTAGCAAGAAGACCATAACCCAACCAGAACAGCCATCTTGCCTCTGAACAGAGGATTCTATAACATTTCATTCTAGGTTTTCATTCTAGGATTTTTAAATGGCCAGACAGTTGCTGAGCATCTTTTGCCTGCTAATAGACAACAGTGAATGGAACAGAGACAGAATTCTGCAGCAATACAGACAAGGAATGGAATGTCTTAAAAAAGCTTTCACAAGAACGAGTTCAGAGTGCTTCGTCCACTGCAGCTGCCAGGTATGCTTACTTTTCTTTTTCTATCTCTGATGAGTTATTGTTAGCTTTTTGTGTCAGGAAGGATCCCATCTCAGCCCCACCTTTGAAAACAGGCGGGGATATTTGCTTAAGGCTCAGCAGTTAGGAAAGCAACTCAAATACTTGTTCCACCCCTTCAGTTTTCCTTGATAAGCTGCCTGGAAAGCCACCGTTTAGTGGCTTCGCACATGACATCTTGTAATGATTGGGGTGTTAGATACGAGACTCGAGGCAGCAGGTGAACAGTGATAACAGCTTTATTGAACAGAAGTAGGGTTGCCAAGTCGGGTGTTGCGCTGTAGCGGGGGACTCCTGGCTGGCGTCTGGAGTGCGCGCCGCACGCATGTCACCCGGAAGTGACATGACGCCGCCGGGCACGCTGGGGGCGGGGCCACGACCATTCGAGGGAAAACCATAGAATTTTCCCTTGGATGACCGAGGCCCCGCCCCCAGTGTGCCCGGCGTGGTCGCGTCACTTCCGGGTGACGCGCACGTCGGGGTGGGGCTCCCCCTGGGGCCCAATCTGCCGGCGGTGGGGAATGGGCCTCTAGGGCGGGTTTCCCCCGCCCCCCGGGGGGACTTGGCAAGCCTAAACAGAAGACAGAAGAACCAGAATGAGACAAACAATGGAGCAACAGGCTCCTTTTTAAACAGTCCAGGCTTGGCAAGCCACACCCACATGTTAGATAACATCCAATCAAATACTGTACATAAAGACCAATCACTTTGCTTCCCTCCAGAACTTCCCTTGTTCCGATAGGTCGGTTTACAATACCTTGCGTCAGGCTCAAGCTCAAGACATACAACATTCCATTCCATACATAACAGGGGGGTGGGTGGAACCAATGAGAACGGAGAACTACTTTAGTCTGGAACCAATCCAGTATTGCCTCCAGGTGGTGGCTGGAGACCTCCGGCTATTACAACTGCTCTCCAAACAACAGAGCTAAGATCATCTGGAGAAAATGGCTGCTTTGGAAGGTGGACTCTATGGCATTATGCCCCAGTGAAGTCCCTCCCCTCCCCAAATCTCGCCCTCCTCAGGCTCCACTCCCAAAATCTCCAGGTATTTCCCAACGGGGAGATGGCAACCTGTCAGAACCCACAGCCAACAACTAAGTACATGCTTATCAGAAAGGTAATACTTTATTGCAGAGCTATAGATGCGTTGACAGAAGCACTGTTAAGAATGGTATCTCCCCTACAAACATAATGGGATATAGGGCATTCGTATGCACGCACACACACACACACCATAGGCCAATTAGCCATATTCCCGCGCACGGGAGAAAGAGCCTCAGACCGTTAGAGCCGAGGCTGGGAACCGATAGCGCTCCCACGGTTCCCCCAGGCCTAGACTCTACACCACCTGCACCACTTAGAGATAACAGTGTTACAGCAAAGAAGAAGCACAGAAGGAATGCAGCAGTAATTAATACACAGAATAGGGGAAGCCCATGGCCTCCTTAACTATCATGGCAGCATAAGCTGACACAACCCTATTCTTGATCAACTCATGCCGGCCCTAAGTAATCAATCCATTCTTTTCTAGATGCTCACAGTCTAGCCGTTTAACAATCCACTCTAGTATCTGACTGGGTATAGATGTCCAGTTGACCAGTCTGCAGGCAGGGAACGTTTTGTAAGCAAAACGTCTCTTCCCTGTTTTTAGAACAAGCTTTCCCAAAGTGGTGAGAGAGGCACGGACCCTTCAGAGGCTCCAGAAATGGTGTAAAGCCAAACCGTTTAAGCCTGCTTTTTATGGGCTCTGATTAACGATCAGACAGGGTAACAGAGGGTTATTTTCAGGGAGTGCCAATCTTCAGGTGGTGGCTGGAGATCTTCTATTGCAACTGAACTCCAGATGGCAGAGATCAGTTCGTGCTTTGGAAGGTGGACTCTGTGGCATTATACCCTGGCTGAGTTCCCTCCCCGCCCTCCTCAGGTTCCACGCCACCTCCAAAATCTCCAGGTATTTCCCAACCCAGAGCCGGCACCCCTAGTTATTTCTGTCCTTTCCCCTCCCCAAATTGTGATTTGTCAATATTAACCCTAGAAACAAGTTCTGCAGTCTACCAGAAAAGTGGGGTAAATTTGAAAAAAAGAAAGAAAATAAATTCCTTCCCTTTCCATTTACGAATTACTAAAATTGACCTGTGTGGGTGAAGGTTTTTAACACTGGGTTTTTAACTCTTTACAACTTTTATGGCTTTGTCTTGAGTAAGTTTTATTTCGTAGTCCACATCAACTCGTTTCCCTGGAAAAGGGGCATACGAATTTTCCAAACCAATAAATGAGACAGCCAGTTTTTTGTTTTTTAAACCTTTCATGGGCTAATGTGTAAAACTCATATAGACCCAAAAAATCATTGCATTCGGGTGGCAACCATTGTAAGTGTGCAGCAGAACAGAACTGGGCAAGCGAGATTTCAACGGTGTAGGAAGAACAGGTCGAGCAGGCCTCGGCAGAAATTCCTTCATTCCACCTCATAACCTGTCTTTCCCAGAATGATCTTTCTCTTGATTTAACCACAGGCACACGAGCATGAGTGGTGGTGTGGGAGTTCCCTGGAAAACTATAAAACTTTGTAAAACTATTTTTTGGGGGGAGGGGTTTGTCTTGCAGAAATAAAGAAGCTGTGGACAATGCTCAGTTTCCAAAGAGTGGTGGTCCCCAGGCACTGGAGTACGTAGAGACCGTGCACCTCCATTTGTTTATTTGCACTGGGCACAGTCTGCCTTTCTCTCAGAGACTCAAGGCAGATAATACAGGGCAAGTCAATACGATCAACATCTGGGACATCCAACAGACAATGCCATGGGGTTTGGGCTGCAGAAATTTGAAAACAGCAGAAACCTGATACCGATCTGAAACAATGCTGAACAAAAAAGTAAGTATTTCAACACGACACGCTAAACAATGCCGAAATCACCCAACAGGAGCGTACTTACAGCAACAGACAGTACACAGCTGCAGAGTCTACAGTCTCTATTCCTTCACCAAAGCACCTTTCGGAATGATTTCCTTATAGGACAGCCCTATTTCCTGCGTAAAGAAGTCCTCCTGAATAATTCTGCACCGTTTGCAGAAAGCCAGGAAAACGGGAGCCTTCCTGACCTCATCAAGCGTGCTATTAACGTGTAGATCTGTCTTTGCAGAGGAGGGAGAACTTGTACCTGAATAAACCCTGGCCTTAAAGGTGCCACTGGACTGTTTTGGATTGCTAGCTGGGGGGAGGGAACACACAGGTCTGTGCAGAAAGGAAGGAAGGAAGGAGAGAAAGAAAGAAAGGGAACGAAAGAAGGAGGGGAAAAGGGAAAGAAAGAGGGAGAGAAGGAAAGAAGGAGGGAAAGGGAAAGAAGGAGAGAAGGAAAGAAGGAGGGCTGCTTCTTGCTCCTCGTGGCCCGGGGCTGCTGGGAGTAGGGGGTGGGACTTGTTGCATGTGCCCACCCCCTGGGCTTTTTACTGCCGGAGCTCCGCTCCTGTGCGCTCCTGCAGGAAATGACCCCTGTTCACCAGTGCTGATGTAAGGACATGGCTGCCAACCTCCCACTATTATAACTGATCTTCAGGCAACAAAGATCAGTTCCCCTGGAGAAAATGGCTCAGCATTCAGGGCCACTTCTGTACCGAGGTCTGACCCTGCCTCGTTCTCCAATGGGGGCTCCTGCACAGCACGGCTGACCCTTCCCCCTCTGCCCCCCCACTCTTCTGCAGGTTTTCCTAAATTTGTATACAAATAAAATTAAAATTTATATACAAATTTCAACTTAATTAAATTGTACAATTTTTTTTAAAAAGGCTTCAAAAAGTTCTCCAGAGGAGGCAAGGGGAATGGTGGTGGTTATTTATTTATTTATCTATATTTATATCCCGCACCTCCCCACAGTCGCAGGCCCAGGGCAGCTAACAACATATTTATAAACAATACATTAAAAATTCAGTATATATTAAAACAGCATTACATTAAGATTACAATATAAAAGCATGATCATAATACAAGATGGCGACTTCATCTGGGTGGCCCCCTCCCAGGCTCTGCCAAAGCTTTTAATCATCCGGCTGGGTTAGGGGGGTGGATGGGGAATGGCCCCATGACTATGTGGAAGCACTGAGAGCAGAAGCGGCCCAAATGAGGGAGGGGGGAGTGTGCCTGGCCCCAAGTTATTTTTTAAGGACTCATCCTTGTGGGTCTCAGCTTCCCATGCCGAACAGTTCCCTGTCAGAAGCAGGTGCCCTCCTATGCGGGGTTCCCTCTAAGCTGAGTTAGTGTGAGCTAGCTCACAGTTTTTTAGCCTCCAGCTCACATGTTTTTATCTTAGTTCAGGAAGGATGGCTCCAGAGCAAACTGATTTATGCAGCAGCCAAATTGCTGGCTCACAACTTTAATGCCAGCAACTCACAAGGTAGAATTTTTGCTCACAAGACTCCACAGCTTAGTCATTTTAAAAAGGAAGAGTCGGGAGAACTCAAGACTGTGTCAACACTTGTCTTCGAACACAGAACAATTCAGCACAGGAAGCCAAGGAAAAAGGCTGGGAGTGCCTCCCTGGAAAAGAGGAGGCTGCGTTTCTACAGGGCATGGGGAACCGAGACACGATCCCGGTTGTCAAAAATACCAGAACCTAACTGGGGGGCTCTGAATTTCCTCTAGAGGCCTGGACCCTTTGGGGGAGGGTGTCTGGTTCACGTTCCCACTTAAGCTGCCAGCTCCTGGAGATTTGGGGGATGGAGCCTTGGGAGGGGGGGACTGGGGAGGGACGGGACCTCAGCAGGATATAATGCCACAGAACCACCCTCCGAAGCAGCCATGTCCTCCAAGGGGGCTGCTCTTGGTCGTCTGGAGGTCAACTGGAATAGCAGGAGGGGTGGCAAAGTGAAAAACCAGCACAACTCCTTTGCCTGAAGTTTGAGAGACTTTCCCCAATTTTCCAGCGTGAGCGAGCCCCCCCACCCCAAGTGGACCTGCAGGGGCTGCGAACAGTGTTCCCTCTAAGCTGAGTTAGGGTGAGCTAGCGAGCTGGCTCATAGTTTTTTAGCCTCCGGCTCACACACTTTTGTCTTAGCTCGGGAAGGAGGGCTCCAGAGCAAACTAATTGATGCAGTAGACAAATCACTCGCTCACAACTTTAATGCCGGTAGCTCACAAAGTAGACTTTTTGCTCACAAGATTCCACAGCTTAGAGGGAACCTGCGAAGCAGGCGACCGCGACCGGGAGGAAACGGGCCCGGCCCCCTCGCCAAAGAAATGAGCCACTCCCCCCTCAGAGCCCCTGGGATGGAGGGAAGTGTGTGTGCCTCCTCGCTGTCTGGTGCCTCCGCCCCCCCCCCCCCGCCCCGGGGGGAGGGAAATCCTGGAGACGGTCTGGAATCCGGATCTCCCTCTGCTCGGCCCGGGGATGACCCTCTCCCGCAGGAAGGCCCCGCGGACTCCCGCTCTCCCGCCTCCCAGGAGTGCAGTTCCCAGGGAGGGAAGCCCCCTGCAGCCCGATGATGGGGCTTAGCGGATTTACTGCCACGGGCAGCGGCCCTGCCCAGGACTTCGTGCCCGGCGGGAGTCCCACTGCAGTCCGGACGGGGGCTGCCGCGCTCCTGCTGCGACAAGACGTCCCGATCCCCCCGCTCCGGAGCGTTTACTCGGAAGTCAACATACCGACGTGGCAGCCGGCTTCGGAAATCCAGGGCAAACGGGTCGGCACCCTGAAGACCCACCCGAGGAAGTGTTGGAGGAGGCCCGCCAGGAAGAGCCGCCGGCTTCCCTCTCCTCCTCCTCCTGCTGCTGCTGCGGGGAGGCTCCGTGGCGAGTTTTCCGCCCAGAATTCGGGGGAGGAGCTGCGGCCAGGAAGGGTGTACTGAAAGGGCCAATCCAGACGTGCGGGTCGAGTTCCGTGTCCGGAGCGAGTTGGGCCGTGCGCGGGTAGAAATGTATCAGAGTCCAGGAACACTTCAACAGGTGTTGTTTTTTTTAACCCCTGCGTACACTGTCGTGGTCTGGAGTCCCGGTCACCGCACCTGAAAGGGGATATTGTAGAACTTGGGAAAGGTGCAGGAAAGAGCAACGGAAATAGGGGGCGGCAGCAGCCCTATGAGGGTCGGTTAACACTTAGGCCTTTCATGATTCCTATTCTCAAAGAACACCATCTAATTTTTCTGTGACGTGGTCTCCTATATTACAGTATTTGAAGCAACAGAAAGAAATCCCCAATATTATAGATTTATTACATTATTGTGAAATAATTAATAATGTGCCAAATGATTGTTAGGATTAATAGTTGTATAAGATACATATGACCTATGTGGTGATCTGTTATAGCTGGAATTATATATTTTATTATTATTGAGATTGATGTCTAGGTAAATTTGTAATTGATGTGTATGTAAACTTGATTGGAAATTCAATTAAAAATAATAAAAAAACACTTAGGCCTGTGTAACCTAGAAAAAAGGCAAGTAAGGGAGACATGAGGTTTATATAATTATGCATGGCATGGAGACAGTGCACAGCTGGAACCCAGCCGGGTCCTGCACTGATGGGTGGGAGACTGGGGACAGACAAAAGGAAATAGATCAGGATTTTTAATTGTCTGGAGCCATGGCAAAGAAGGCCTACTTCACAGGGTGTCTGTTGTGGGGAGGGGAAGGGGAGGGGAAGGCGATTCTAACCCACTCTGAGACTCTTGAGTGAAGGGTGGGGTAATAAATCCAATGCTTCTTCCTCTGAGACTCTTGAGTGAAGGATGGGGTAATAAATCCAATCGCTGCTTCTTACAGAGAGATTTCACCAGGTTTTCCACAACTTCCACCTCACCATCAAACTAGCTATGAGTTACTCTACACAAGAAACAAACTTTCTGGGCACCACAGTGTCCACACATGAGGGACACATAAGTACCACATTATACCAGAAACCGACAGATCAGCAAACCTATCTAGGTGCCTCCAGCAACCACCCCAACCACATCAACTTATCCACTGTGTATTGCCAAGCCCCCACGCTATAGTTGCATGTCTGCTCCAGCTCCTCAGATAGAGATATGCACTTCAAGGATCTGCAAACAGGCATTTTTGCAACTTCAGTATCCTGATATGGGGAGAAAGATGATTGGAAAGGCCAGAATGGTACCCAGGGACAGCTTGCTACAAGACAAGCCCAAGGAAAATGACAACAGAACACCACTGGTGGTCACCTACAGCTCACAACTCAAGCCCGTTCAGTGCATTATTAATGACCTGACCTACAACCCATGCTGGATAGTGACGCTTCCCTCGCGCAGGCGCTGGGCGGGGGCAACCTTTTCTTGCTTAAAGACAGCCTGCTAACCTAAAACAACTTCTCACCCGCAAAGACAAACTACTTAACAGTCACATGGACTCTGGTACCAAGGCCTGCAACAAACCAAGAGGCCAACTTTGCTCTTCACCATCCGTGGATCCAACAACATCAGCCATGCCATCTCAGGTTCATACTCCTGCTCATCCTCTAATGTGATTTACACCATCACGTGTCAGCAAAGCACTTCCACCCTCTACACTGGACAAACAGGCCTTTGACAAAAAATAATGGACATAAGTCTGACATTAGGAACCACAACATTCAAAAACCGGTGGGGAAACATTTTAATCTTCCAGGACATTTAGTTGTTGACCTAAAAGTAGCAATTCTCATACAAAGGAGTTTCAAAGGGAGATTATAAAGAGGGACTGCTGAATTGCAACTGATAAGGAAGCTCAAGACAATGCACCCACCGTGACTGAATTGAGACCTAGGTTTCCTGTCTCATTACCAATGCTGATTTCTCCACACCTACTACCCTCTCTGCATATCACACCTGCTATTGTAATTTGCCTGCTAAAGTAATTTGGCATCTGAAATCCTTCACTTTTCAATATATAGGACAAATGAAGCTGTATCCGAAGAATACTCGTGGGCACTCCATGAAACTGCTGAGCGGTCGGGTTAGAACGGATAAGAGGAAGTACTTCTTCACCCAAAGAGTGATTAACACATGGAATTCACTGCCACAGGAGGTGGTGGCGGCTACAAGCATGGACGGCTTCAAAAGGGAATTAGATAAGCATATGGAGCAGAGGTCCATCAGTGGCTATTAGCCACAAGGTATAGATAGGGGCTCTGGGGCAAGTGATGCTCTGTCTTCTTGGTGCTTGGGGGGGGGGACAACAGTGGGAGGGCTTCTAATGTCCTGGCCCCACTGGTGGACCTCCTGATGGCACTGGTATTTCTGGCCACTGTGTGACACAGAGTGTTGGACTGGGTGGGCCTTTGGCCTGATCCAACATTGGCGTCTCTTATGTTCTTAAGTGAGCAGTGACTCACGAAAGGGCCGACACTGCCACATATTTTGTGTTTAAGGTGCTACTGGACTCTTGGTCTTTTCTACGGGCAAAAGGAAGTATTTCTTTACACAGCTTATAGTTAACTTGTGAAACTTGCTGCCGCAGGATTTGGCCATGGCTGTCAACTTGGAAGGCTTTGAAAAGGGAGTGGAGAAATTCATGGAGGCCTGGGCTGTCGAGGGCTACTAATCGTGATGGGTATCTGCTCCCTCAAATACCAGAGGAAGTATGCCTCTTTGTATCAGTTGCTGAGGAACACAGACAAGAGGATGTGGTTGCAGTCTTCTTGCTGGTGGGATTCCTAGAGATAGCTCATTGGCTACGAGGGTGAACAGAATGCTGGACTTGATGGGCCTTTGGTCTGATGCATCATGGCTCTTCTTATGTTAAAAAAAATGTGGGGATAAAATGCTCCATGGCCCGAGGAATGTAAGCGTGCTTACTCAGAAGGAAGTCTTGCTTTACTCACTGGGGGCTTACTCGTAAGTAACAGCCCCAATCGAAAGAGGGCGGCTGCTCTCTCACGCAAGTCTGTTAAGCAGAATTACTTGTAAGTCAGACTGCATTTTGAACTGAGTGAACATGTGTAGAGGTTTAGACTATAAGGTGGCAACCGTAAATATGCACAAACACACATGAGTCCTGAAAGGCTGACTGAATTGGATTCCCTCAGAAGAAGGAGCCACGAATCACAGCTGAAGTGGCCATCTTCTGTGGGTATCCAACTCAGTCAGCCTTTCAGGGGTGGCAGGACTGCATTTTATTTTTCCTGCACCTGCTTCCTATCTGCCCCCACGTGCACTGGTCCCATGATGAGAACTTAAATTCCCATTAAATTCCCATTATTCCCTGTAGCTATCAGCCCAGCCATGGTGTCATTCCTGGTTCACTAGAGTGAAGGAAAGTGAAGGAAAGGAGAAGGAGCCCACAGTGTGATGTTTAAAGACGTAAGGTAAAGGTAAAGGTTCCCTTGCTCGAAAGCCAGTCGAATCCGACTGTAGGGTTGCGGTGCTCATCTCCGTTTCAAAGCCGAAGAGCCAGCGCTGTCCGAAGACGTTTCCGTGGTCATGTGGCCGGCATGACTAAACACCAAGGCGCACGGAACGCTGTTACCTTCCCACCGAAGTGGTACCTATTTATCTACTTGCAATTTCTTGCTTTCGAACTGCTAGGTTGGCAGGAGCTGAAACTAGAGATGGGAGCTCACTCCGCCTTGTGGCACCCGGGTCTCGAACTGCTGAACTACTAGCCCAGCCATGGTGTCATTCCTGGTTCACCAGAGTGAAGGAAAGGAGAAGGAGCCCAAGGGTTAGACCTCCCCACAGTGTGATGTTTAAAGACGTAAGAGCGTAACCCAATATAAAGACTAGAAATTTATTTGTTTTATTTTTATTTTATTAGACTTTTAGCCCGCACTCCCCTGCACAGCAAGGCTCAGGGCAGGAACCAACAAGAAACATGTTAATTTGCACAACAGCTTAGCCATGTGCAACAGAGGTGAGCTACCCTCTCTCAGTGTATTGATATGGAAGCCATTCCGTTTCCTCCTCGTGCAGAATAGCCATGCAGAATTCACTTCGTCACTCTGCCTTCTTCAGAGCTGAGGTATTAATTCAGCTGTTTGTAGAAAAATACTGGGTCGCGTCTTGGGATTTGTTTCCCTATGACCTTTATGTGACAAGCTTCCCATTGATGATATTGTAACTGGATCTGCTGGAATGTCTAGTGTGGAGATCTTTGGTGTGGCCAGTAGAAGGCGCCCTTGATCCAATTCCGGAACTTACCAAGTAGCGCCTTCCTACTTAACCTACAGATTAAATGGGAATCCTCAACAGTATTTTATCTTTGCTTCTGCTAATGCCACTATCACAGGTTTCAGTAACCGTCATTTTTCTCAGTGTTTCAGGAGCAATGTCTTAATATACTTGGATATTTTAGTCCTGAAAAGGCATGGATCGTCTGATTCTTGCTTCAAGATCACTTATTTGGGATGGTGCTGTAAAAAAAAGAGGGCAGTTATATCTTTTGGTCTAGCTTCATTGTTCTTCATAAGAAGACCATCCTCATGTGCCCTTGTAGCAGGAACTCCTTTGTAGTCCTGAAAAGACATGGATCGTCTGGTACTTGCTTAAAGATCACTTATTTGGGATGGTGCTGTAAAAAAAGAAGGGCCGTTATATCTTTAACCATGGGGGCTACACCATCTTCTAGCTCAGCAGGGCCTGCAGACACTTTTCCTGGTGCCCTCCCCCCAAATGTTTTTAGGAAGTTGTGTGGCCAGGTGGGGCTTGCTGAGCCTTTCATGTTTGTGGTATAATGTTGACAGTGGTTTTCTGTAAGGTACTTTAACTGTGCAAATAGTTGGATTGCTAGCTATTGGGGGGGGGGGTCATGCGGATCTGCCCTCCCAGAGGAGGGGGACCTGAATAAAACTTGGTCTTAAAGGTGCCACTGGACTGTTTTGGACCGGGGGGGCCAAGGGGGGGGCTCTGCAACTTACCTGGCTGCTTCTTGCTCTGACTGAGGGCTGCTGGGAGCAGGGGGTGGGGCTTGTTGCATGTGCCCGCCCCCTGAGCTCTTTACTGCCAGAGCTCCGCTCCTGTGTGCTTCTGCAGGAAATGATCCCTGCCAGAGATTGAACCTGGTACCTTCTGTACGCCAGGCAGATGCTCTAGCACTGAGCCACGGCCCCTTCCTAGATGGCTGGGCTCAGGAGAGAAGGGCTCATAGAAAGGGGGTAGCCAGGAGCAGCAGCATTTCTCTTTTTGCATAAGCATGTTAGAGGCCTGGACAACTAAGACAGATACTGCCAGACGAGGGTTTCTTAGCTAGCTTAACGTGTGTACTTACTTTGTGTGTATGCAAGGGAAAATATTTTACATAGCATCTTTTAAAAAGCATCCCATTAAACAGTGTCCACCTAAAATGTTGAAGAGTTGCCTCAGAGTTGTACATAACGTCACTCTCTGACTTATTGGGGTTGGCTCCACCTCCTCCGGCAGCCATCTTGTGATTGACTTCACCTCCTGTAGCACCCATTTTGTGGTTGATCCAGCACCTTGTGTCAGAATCCCAAAGCTGCCTGCAGGCTGAAACAGATGGGCAACCCCTCCTCTAGCAGCATCCATTGGGAAAGCCATCATTTAAAAAAAAAAATCATGTGCGTTTGTGCGCGCACCGGGAAGTCACGTTGACCTCTGGTGACTGACCCCTACTGGGGGCCTGGAGGATAATTAGAGTGGTGGCTGAATAAAGCCTGCCCCTGCCTCTGGTATTCCAAGGAGGTCTCCCATCCAAGTACTTGCCAGAGTCAACCCAGCTTTGAGATCTGATGAGATCGGGTTTGCCTGGGCTATCCAGGTCAGGGTGGGAAAGCCATCTTGAGAGAAAGCCTTTTTACTCTGGCTCCTTCAGCAACTGAGAACAGCCAAAATGAAGACTGTCCCGTTGACTTCTGCTCTCCAGCTCTTCCCCGTCAACTCTAAATCTGATTCAGTTTTCCAGAGCTGTCTTACTTCATTTTGAAGCGTCCAACTCAGCTCCATTACAATATTTCCTGTCGTTTCAGCCTCCTTCAGAGAAGCGGGAAAATCCTTTCTTTGGAGAGCTAGGGGATCTAGAGCAGGGATGTCGAACTCATTTGTTATGAGGGCCGGATCTGACATAAATGAGGCCTTGTCGGGCCGGGCCATGTGTGTCGTAAAATGTAATGCCAGGTACCGGAGACATAAACTTTATAAAGGACACAAACACAAAGTTTTTTTTTAACTTAAAACTAAAAACACGCTTAAAACATTAGCACTCTTGCAATATTTTGTTTATTTAACAGTGTCTGATAACTGACACCTCTTGCTCTGAATTATTGCATCAAAATGTCTGTGCTGTTGCAATCCTGAGTATGCTGTTCAGGTGTGTATCTGTAAGCTGCAAACCTACGATAACACAGCAGCAGTGGAACTGGAAGAAACAGAAGACAGCCAGTTGCACTGCGGGTCTGATAGAAGCCCTCCGGGGGCCTCATCCGGCCCCCAGGCTGCATGTTTGACACTCCTGATCTAGAGGAATGTGGGCTTGCTGTGTTTGCTTGTCAGTTTCCTTCTCAATTTGAAAACCCCCACCACCACACACTTCTCGATTTCACTGGAATGAGTTTGCACACCCTTGGACAAAGTGAGATCCATCTATAGACTAATGCAAGGATGCAGCTGTTGAGTCCCGCTTAATCGGGGTCAGCGCCTGTGCCAGAGGACCCAGCACTACTGCTCTTGCAATGGCAGGATTAGACCACCATCTGAAGGGGGAAGGAGGGTTGTGAATTATTGCATTTTTTGGTTGTATATTACCTTTGTACTGTCTTGTGTTCAAAATTTCTTAAGCCAGTTGCCGCACTGTATACTGTTTTCTTTATTCCATTGGGTGTTTTTTTTTTGGTGGTGGGGTGATTTTTTAATTGTAATATGTGTGTGTGCATCTGGGAGTCACAGCGTCCTCTGGTGACTGACCCCTACTGGGGGCCTGGAGGATAGTCAGAGAAGTGGCTGAATAAAGCCTGCCCCTGCCTCCTGGCTCTGGTATTTCAAGGAGGTCTCTCATCCAAGGACTTGCCAGAGTCGACCCTGATTAGCTTCCGAGATCTGACGAGATCGGGCTTGCTGAGGCTACCCAGGTCAGGGATATTTTGTTTTTCTGACTTTGTAATCAGCACTGAACCTCAGTGAGAGTGGTTGAGTCACTGCAACATCAGTCCAAAGGGCCTGTCGCTCCTTTCCTCTGATGCTGTTGGTGGAGTTCCCATCTGGGACCTTCTGCATTACAATTCCGCCTTTCGCTTGCCAGTGCTTATCACAGTCAGTGATTTACTTCAGAAGAGGGGAGAGGAGGCAAGAGGCAGCGGCTGCGGATTAATTCCAAAGTCTCGGTAGCCCCCCTCCCATAGGAGCTTCCACAAAAACCTTCGGGGGGCTAAGAAGGGTACCCCGTTGCACCCAAGCCAGGAAGTGTTCCTTTACCTTTTAATCTTACTTTACAAAACGGGTTCTGCCCTGTACATCCTTGTAACACTGAACACTCCATGCCTCTGACCTGCGAGGCTAATTCCTGCAAAGGCTGCTATTGCAGTTGAATTTCTTAGCCTTGAGGAAGGTTTGCGATGTTGTGTGTGTGTGTTTTTGAAAGGAGCATCTTGGTTTTACGGCAGGTCGGAGGCACCAAGATCTGGGCTTGGAGAAACCATCAGTACTGTTGCAGCAAGCAATTCCTGGCATAACCCCCCCCCCCCCGATCTATAAATAAAATGCCAGCCACCCTGGGTGGTTATGTAAGGCGACGGAGCTGACTCAAGCGATCTCTGTGCCCTGCCCTGACCTTAGGAAACAACACAGTAGAGACAGCCCTGGAAAGGAACCCGCTGTTCATGCTGCAGGAACGCAGGACTGGATAGGACCAGAAAACCCTCTAGTCCCCAGATGGCCAAATTCTATATTCTAGAGCCAGCGTAGTATAGGGTTTAAAGTGTCAGACTAGGATCTGGGAAAGCCAGGTTTGAATCCCCCCCCCCCCCCCCCCAGTGCCATGGAAGCTTGCTGGGTGACCTTAGGCCAGTCACACACTCTCAGCCTAACCTACCTCACAGGGTTGTTGTGACAATAAAATGGAGGTGAGGAGAATGATGTAAGCTGCTTTGGGTCCCCATTAGGGAGAAAGGGGGGATATAAATAAAGTTAATAAATAAAGGCAAAACTATATTCTGTCACTGGGTATTTGCTCATTAACACACATTTGTCCGTTACCAAGAACACAGGCTTGGAGGGGACATTTTGCAGGGGAGAAACGGTGTGGGCGTCAGACCTTTAGCCTCCCCCAGTCACTGGCCCCCCCATCCTCTCCCCCCCCCCTGCCATGGGGGAGAGGAGATGGCAGCTAGACATTTTTAGTCCAGGTAAAAAACCAAAAACATTTTTTTAAATGGCTGAGGGGGAAGGATTACAAAGGAGAAAGGGTTAAGCCTCCCCTCTAACCAGTTCTCCCCTCCAAATGCCTCCGTGGCAGGATTAGTAGGAAGCACAGGTTTGGGAGCTCCATGTTTGCCACAGAAAAATGTGGAGCTCCAGAGTCATGCACCACCCTGGTCTCCAGACCTCAGTCCAGTTCTTTGCATCAGCAAACACAGTCAGATGCTTTATTGTTGGAAAACACAATCTGAACACAGGGCTGGAATCAAAAGACGTGCAGAGAGGTTGATAGAGACACCATCAGCACTCAGAACCCGATTCCGCAAAAGTGGTTGTCCCGCCCTCAATCTCCTGTTGCCCCCCGACTGTACTGCTCAATTTCCCACGGCTGCATTTTGACCTGCACACACACACCCCGATTTCCCACCCATCTTCTTGATCCTTATTTTTTAGGATCAAGAAGACGTGGGGAAAATTGGGGGGGGGGAGATGCAGGTTAAAATGCGGCCGCGCAGCAAATACTGAAAAACCGAGCAGTACAACCAGGAGAAACAGGAGATCGAGGGCGGATCAACTGCTTTTGTGGAATCCTCCAGACCCTTTCCTAGGCATGGAGGGCAGTAGTTCCTATGAGAATCTAACATAAAAAACAACTGTCGAAAGTTCCCAGTCCTACTGTGAACAAAGGTCCGTGTCAGAACCAAAACACAAAGGCTTGGATTCTGAGGCGTGTGCGCGGAATCGCCCTAAAGGAAGGCAACTCCCTCCCCCTGCACTGCAGTTTTATTTGCCCTCCTAAGAGTGTGTGTGCATGGGGGGGGGGGGGGGGGATGGGGGGGCTGGAAATCTGCCACAGGAGCAGGAAAGCTGCCAAAATCAGTCCCGTGTTCCCCCTGGACAGAAAAGCCATTCTATAAGAAGAGCGGCAGCATCAGATGGGAAAGACCTCGAAAGGGATGGAACCGCCTTCTTCCCCACTCGGCCCTCAGCTGCACACGTCCAGCCAGCATTCGCGACGGCAGGCCTGGACCTACTTTCCTCATCACTCTACGGTTTGCCTTTTCTCCTCCTGGGGGGAACTAGCCACGAGGCGTGCGTGCTCCTCACTGGCTGTATGGGAAGTGTGCGTGCCTGGTGCTCTCACCGGAAGGGGTGTGCACGGCTCAGGGTGGGGGGCAGGGAGGCTGGAGGCTTC
>NW_015164706.1:76997-77121 GCF_001447785.1 Gekko japonicus | reverse complement strand
CCCCCCCGACTCACCTGCGGTTGCGTCTGATCACACAGTGGCAGGCTGCCCCCACAGCTCCCCTGTGTGATTGTTAGGGATGGGTATTGATTGGGAAATATTGGGAATTCATCATCACTATTCT
>NW_015164706.1:76680-76849 GCF_001447785.1 Gekko japonicus | reverse complement strand
AGGATGTCATCCATCACGAGGTAGACATCCATAGGAACGTATTTGCTCATAAGGATAGCAAACCAGGAGGTATACCATCCCAATTATACCTGAGGATGGAAATCACCTGGTTTTCACTACAATGAGTAACTAATTGAGAGTAAGCATGTGCATATATGGAATTAAAACA
>NW_015164706.1:69674-76570 GCF_001447785.1 Gekko japonicus | reverse complement strand
GTTGACCAATCAACTAACAAACAGGGACTTTTTGCGGTCGTGATAGGGCATTAGAAGCTTGCATATGTTAGGCAATTGTATAAAAACTGTATGTAACCACAGAACTACGAAGCCCTTGGCCTGAGTTTCTGAGCTCAGGCCCGAGTCTCTGGACTTAGGCTGGGTTTCCCTGATGCACACCAGATAAAGATCTTTGTACTACCTCCACTTTGATTTTCTGCCTGTTTTCTTTGTGGGGCAAAAGTTATTGCCCTGGGGCAAATGTTATTGTCCCTAACAAGTATACATAAGTTTCCAGTGGGGAAAATTAATAGCAACTGCCCAGGGCCATTTAAGTTAAGAAACTGGTGTGTGGGGAAGGCTTAAACTACGTGTCCCTAGTGTACCATTGTCCCAATCTCAACTGGACCCTGCTTGCGTGTGAATTAAGTTGCAACATAACTCCTAGAACACATAAACAGTGTGGCATGATATTAAATCCTCAGGTGCCAGGGTAGCCAGAAAGCCAGCATGGTACAGTGGTTAGAGCATGAGTCCCCAACATTTTTAAGCCTGTGGGCACCTTTGGAATTCTGATATAGCTTGGTGGGCACAGCCAAAAAATGGCTGCCACAAAATGGCTGCCATTGAAAGCAGCCCCGCCCCAAAATGCTGCTGCAGCTGACCTTCAGTTACATAGTAAAGATGCTTGTGCAGTGGTGGCAACTGCTGCCAAAGCAACATTTTTTTAAAAAAAAACTGCACAGCCAATCAAATCTCCAGTAGCCAATCAGAAGCCTTGCTGGGCAAAAGCCCTACCTGGCCCCATCCATCTCCTAAAACACTTGGTGGGTACCAGAAAAGGTGTTCGCAGGCACCATGGTGCCCATGGGCCCCGTGTTGGAGACCCCTGACCTAAAGAGTCCGAGGCGCAATTGAGATTTCACCCCAAGCCTCCACTGCGCGGAACTGACACCTACCACTTATGCACCCTCCGGTGGGCAGCAAGATAAGCGTTGCGACTGAAGATCTTACCACACTGTCCGCACTGGAACGGCTTCTCCCCTGTGTGGGTCCTCTGGTGCCTGATGAGGGTGGACCTGTCGCTGAACCGGGTCCTGCATTCGGTGCACTGGAAGGGCTTTTCACCCGTGTGGGTCCGGCGGTGCTGTATGAGATGTGAACCCTGGCTGAAGCTTTTCCCGCACTCCGAGCACTTGTAAGGTTTTTCTCCTGTGTGGGTTCGGCGATGGACAGAGAGCTTGGAGCTCTCTCTGAAGCACTTCCCACAGTCTGAGCATCTGTACGGCTTTTCACCCGTGTGCAGTCTCTGGTGAGCCACCAGGTTGGAGTTGTCAGTGAAACACTTCCCACAGTCGGCGCACCGGTATGGCTTCCGCCCCAAGTGGCAGTTGGTGTGCCGAAGGAGGCCTGAGTTCTGGTAGAAATGCCTCCCACACTTGCCACACACATACGGCCTCTCTCCAGTGTGGTTGCGCTGATGGTGGACCAGGTGAGTGCTCTGGCTAAAGGTCTTCCCACAGTCTTGACACTTGTACGGCCGTTCCCCCGTGTGGATCCGCCGGTGCTGGATGAGGTGGGAGTGCCGGTTGAAGCTCTTCCCGCAATCCCCGCACGAGTACGGTTTCTCTCCCGTGTGGATCAGATGATGTCTAACCAGGTCCGAACTCCGCTTGAAGCTCTGCCCGCACTCAACGCAGATGAACGGCTTCTCACCTGGAAGAATGTTTTGGTGAACGATGGTGTCCTTCCGTTTCCGGAAACCTCTTTCACAACCAATGGGCTTTTCCCGCCCCTCCTCAGACGAATCTGCTTGATGGCTCTCACACGCCATTTCTGTACTGGGATTCTGCGATGCGTCCATCGCAAACAGTGCACAAAACACATCATGGCTGTTGGCATGCTCAGCGCCTCTCTGTAGAAATGTGGTCTCCTCTTCATTGTCACTCATGGCTCCATTACCTAATGGAAGAAAGTCCTTTGTGAACATTTTTTCATATTCCCTTATGCACACTCCATTCACTAACTCCTTCCTCGACTGCTGATCTTTGAATGTTGTAGAAACAACAGAGAGATCAGCGGAAGGATGCAAACAATGATGAAAACAACCATGATGTACTATTATGAAAATATATTTAGACTGCTGTTTTGCAGTGAGTAGTGTTTCTTCAACAAGTAATAAAGATGTACGCATTCACCCTACGGAATTTGCATATACTCCCGTTTCACATGTTTCCGGAAAGAATTTATTTCATTGAAGTGGGAAGAATGTTTGAGTGTTAATTCACAGATTAGAACTGTTGACGTGTAAATTAATGTTATTTACACAGCACACCGTGAAAAAGCTGCTATGTATGCAATTAATTATGGCCCACTCATAAGACAATTTAAAGCTACATTGACTGAATGGAACAACACCTAAATCTCCTAGAAAAGGTCAAGCTCCTCAAATCGATTCTTCTCCCCAGCAAAAGATATCTCACTTTGGAAAAAATTGATATCTGAATTCATATGGAATGGTAAGAAGGCTAGGTTAAACTATATCACATTGACCAAACCATCTAAATTGGGGGGTATAGGACTACCTGACTTAGAGAAATACTATCTTGCTTCACAATTAAGAAACATCCATTACTATTCTCTTTACTCCTGCACCAAATCCTGGCTTCATATTGAACCCTTGGAAATTTTACCAAATCATCTTCACGATGTTATTTGGAATAATACAAGCTTGCAATCGCTTTCGAAATTGTCTAATCCTTTTTTAAAGCACACCCTACAATTATGGCATAAAAACAGACATTTTTGGCCCCTGGAGTGTCTCCAAGTAGCTTCCTTATTTGGGCAGCCCTGGTTCCTTCCAGGTATGGACAAGCACTTTATGTCTGACTTCAAGACTAAAGGCATTTTTAGGATAAGCGATTTCCTTTTTAATAGTAAAATTGGCTCGCAACAACAAATAAAATGGAAGTATGATACCTCAATTTCATGGCTGTCCTTTTTCCAGCTTCATCATATGTTGACGAATCTCAGTGATACATCAAAATATCCACAGAAATCTGACATCCTTTGAATCCTTCTTGAAAAAACAAGGCCAGGAACTTAAAGATTTATTAGCAAAAATATATCATATTTTGGACAAATCTTTCTTCGATCCAACTAGCTTGGCATAAAGATTGTGGGATGATGTTTTCAGAAGCACAATGGAGCCAAATTTGGTCTTCTAGCATGTTTAACAGTAGATCTATCAATTTAAAGTTACAACATTTCAAATTATATGCGAGGTGGTATCTTACACCTGACTGCCTATTTAAAAGTAAATTTAAATCAACCTCAACTTGTTGGAAGGGTTGTGGCGAAATAGGGAATCCAACACATTGTTGGTGGGCTTGTCCCAGAATAGTGAATGAGATCAAATTAATAACTACGCATGAAGTGCCAAATTCTCCTGCTTCACTTTTATTACATTATTGGCCTGGGATGCGACTGTCAAGACAAATGATGGAAGTTATTTCAACATTACTGATGGCTGCTAAGAACTTAATAGCATTAAACTGGAAATTAAACAGAATCCCTACAATAGCCCAATGGAGGACAAAGGTATGGGATATGATTGTCTCAGATAAAATTGCAATGCAGCTTTCAACACACGATAACCCCACTATTGAAAACAATTTTGGGGAAAAGCGGTATGTCTTCTTTGAATATACTGCAGCCTGTCAACAACGGACTTTTACTCTGCCACAGAAGTATAAAGACTTTGCTTTCTACTAGTACACGTTAGATTTTATGTAAGATATTTTTGGTTAATGTTTAGTTTGTATTGCTGTTAAAAAGTTTAGATAAGCCTATTTTTCTTTATTGTATTCATATTTTAAAAACTTAATAAAAATGTTATTTGCAAAAAAAAGCTGCTATGTGAAACGGGAGCATATGCAAATTCTGTAGTGTGTATGCGTACATCTTTATTACTTGTTGCAGAAACGCTATTCGCTGCAAAACAGTAGTCTGAATAGGTCTTTGAATGTTGCCTGGTTTCTTAAAGTACAGAATGGAGGCTGTTCTTTTGAGTCCCACGCTGCCAGGGTGTTCTGAAACAAAGCTCTTCCTTATTTTCTACAGAGCTATGATGTACTGAATAGGGATGGTCACAAACCGGCACACAAACTGAAGTTCATCATCACTGGTAAACTAAAGAGCTGCCAGTTGGTGAAGAGTAGAAAGCAGCTGGGAGCAGAAAGCAAGGTCCTGAACTGATACACAAAATCATAGAGTTGGAAGGGGCCATACAAACCATCTAGCCCAGCCCCCAGTGCAACGCAGGACCAGCCTAAAGCATCTCTGACAAATAATCATCCAGTCTCTTCTTGAAGGCTGACAGTGAACCACTTCAGTTCGCGAACCAACATACTGGTTTGTAGTTCAGGCACAAACCACGAACTGAACCACAAAAATGCATTTCGTGCCCATAAAGGTAAAGGTTCCCTTACTCGAAAGCCAGTCGGATCCGACTCTAGGGTTGCGGTGCTCATCTCCGTTTCAAAGCCGAAGAGCCAACACTGTCCGAAGACGTTTCCGTGGTCATGTGGCCAGCATGACTAAACACCAAGGCGCACGGAACGCTGTTACCTTCCCACCAAAGTGGTACCTATTTATCTACTTGCAATTTCTTGCTTTCGAACTGCTAGGTTGGCATACCTACTGCTGAAAGGGAATTTCTCCCAACAATAGCTTTTACAGGTACTTACCCACTTGCCATCTGAAATATATACCTGATCCTCTCACGAATACAATAAACGAATTTTAAAAAATGGAGAACTTTCCAGGACATTTGAGTTTAATACCAGTTGGGGAATTTCTGACAACTATGGAGAGCATCATGTCTGTTTACTTCCGGTTTTCACAGACACCTGGTGGTTATCATAATTCATATCTACAGTGCAAGCTCCGATAAAGCACAATGCATGTTCTGATAATTACTACTAGGATTCACTGCCACAGGGAAAGGGGATGCTGGCCTGATCCAGCAAGGTCATTCTTAGAGGAAACCCCATTATGGCACATACCAGAACTGTCGTGCTGCCTGAGAATCTCTCTGGCCTAACATCCCATTTCCAAAAGAAATGATTAATCTCTTACAAACCTAATGTGCAAGGCATGATGGACGGACATAAGTCAACTAAGCTGTGATTTTCTGGACATAAAGTTTGCATTTAGGTATCATACCTCACAATTACGGATATCTGTATTGACCATGGTTTCATCCAATCCAATCTGGACACTGGCACTTTTCACACACTGTAAATAATGCACTTTGCAACTGGATCTTACTGTGTGAAATGGGAAAATCCCACTTGCAAACAGTCACTGAATTGGATTGAATCGGCATTATTTAGTACATGTGAAAGCACCCATTATCTAGGGCAACACCCGTCCCCATTTTTTTTGCTGGAGTAAATTCTGTGAGCTATTTTCTGCATTGCATAAATTACTTCCCTTTCTCTATCCTTAACTCCGGGCTCACCAGTAACACATTTTGTTAGCCTTTAGCCTTTTATGGTGGTGCTACAGGCACAGCTACCCATATGGAACTGATGGTTTCTCTGGATGGCCCTAAATACTAGATGCTGAGAGAGAAAAGATCTCTCTAGACTCATCAAATGTCACAGTCACATTACAATAATGTGCTGCCAATGGACTGGATCCTGCACAGACATCCCACTAAAAGAGGCTCTTTGCTTCCCCTGATGCTAGAGGTTCTCTACTAGCAGAATGGTAACCTAATATTTTAATCTGAAGATTAAGAGTAAGAACTACTGTGACATGCATAGCACACCAGCTCTGAGGCCTAGTGTCTGCTTTACACATGCTCGGTTAAGCTCACTCCCCAAGAAGCAGTAGAGTATAGTGGCTACAGGGTTGTGCTTAGATGTGAAAAATCTAAACAGAGCCTATCCTACTTTGGTCACATTCTGAAAAGAGAGTGACTGGAAAAGACAATAATGCCAGGGAAAGTTGAAGGCAGCAGGAAAAGAGGAAGACCCAGCATGAGATGGACTGACTCAGGAAAGGCAGACTGGTCCCTCCGTTTGCAAGGCCTGAGCCAGGCTGTTAAGAGAGGTTGTTTTAGAGGTCACTGATTTATAGGGTCGCCATCAGTCGGAAGCGAGGTGACAGCACTTAATACATACACGCATATGTAGTGTGTGCAATCAGATACAAAATGTGGTCCAAATGACCCTTTGGGCGTTAAGTCATGCAAAAACTACACTCTGTTAAGACGAACAGAAGGGTCTTGCAGAGCCGAACTTCCCGGTTCTGAGGATTCCCGGTCCCGCTCCCTAAAGGCTTCTCAGTGTCACCCAACAGGACTTGCATATGCACGCGCGCAGGAGGGGAACGCACAGGGAGGGTGCGTTGCGGGCCTGCATCCAGAAAAGCCCCGTCCTCGCCCTGGATTTCCAACACCGCAACGTGTCCATCCTAGGAGCGCCGGAGCGCACATGCACCGATTGGAGCCGCGCACCTAACGGGACGGCCCGTTGCCTGTCCCACCCCGCAGCTCCCTGCGAGGGGATGCCACCCTCCCGGTGGGACCTGGGTGTCCCCTGGAATTGCAGCTCATCCCCAGACGATGGAGGTCAGCTCCCTTGGAGAAAATGGATGCTCTGGAGGGTGGACTGACACTCGATGGCGTGTGGCCCCACCGAGGCCCTTGTCCTCCCCAGGCTCCATCCCCCAATCTCCAGGGGTCTCCCAGCCTGGATCCGGCAACCCTAACCCCCCACCCCCACTGGGGACCTGGCAACCCTCTGCAGCCCGGCAGTGCCTCGGCCCTCCTTCTTCTCCCAGGGAGCCCAAGCGCCTCTCCTCTCCTCCCCGCGACCGCCTGGCTG
>NW_015164706.1:59493-69513 GCF_001447785.1 Gekko japonicus | reverse complement strand
ATTTCAGCTCAGAACAAGACGAGAGTACCCAGCTCGCAGGCTGGTTTATATGTGCACAAACCCCGCTCCCCAAACACACCCACACGCAAGTGATTGGCTATTTACAGTGGCTGAGGGTTCCATAGGCTCTAGGCCGGGAACCTAGCCGCCAATAGGCGCCAATCCGGCTTGTCCCTGTTACTGCAAGCGAAGCTGGACTGCTTCGAAGCTCGACTGCTTCGCATGATGCGTGGTGAAATGGCCACCGTGGTCTGGGATGGATACATTACACCACCACCCCTTGGTCCAAAGTCACCCACACACGAAGTCCTGCAAATAGGAGGGTGCTTTACGGGGACTCGTTGAGCGGCGAGGTGCGGGCACCGGGGCGGAAGGTGACACCGTAACTCTCAGCTGAGAGATGGGCACTGCTTCTCGGGGGCCGGTCCTGCTGTCTGTTGGAGGGTCGAAGGGTACCTTATTGTGCTGGGCCAGGTCATCCGGTAGCTGAGGTGGAGTGGGAGTTTCCAGGGTGTCTGGGTCCTCGAAGTCCTCTGGGTCGTGTGGCAGTACCTGCTGCCGCAGCTGATCGATGTGGCGGTGTAGTATCTGGCCGTCCTTGCTGGACACCTCGTACGACCTGGACTCTCACCACCCAGGCCGGAATCCATGGCGGGCCTTGCGCATAGTTCCGGGCGTAGACCGGATCCTTGGGGGGAAAACCCTCTGGCCGCCTCAGGTGACTCCGTGGCCGGTTCCTCTTCCGGTGCTCGATCGGGATGAAGGCGATCCAGCCGGGTCATCAGGTGCCATCCCAAAAGGAGCTCCGCTGGGCTGCGTCCCATCGTGGTGTGGGCCGTCTTCTCTAGCCAAAGAGGAAAGCTGCCAGCTTGTAGTCCCAGTCCTTACTATCCAAGCGGCGGAGCGCCTCCTTAGTTTTGTGCACCATGCGCTCGGCTTGGCCATTGGTCGCAGGGTGGAACGGGGCCGACCTGACGTGGCGAATTCCATAATAACGGGTAAAGTCCTGGAATTCGCTAGAGGTAAATGCCATCCCGTTGTTGGTGACCAGGGTGTCCGGAATCCCCTGGGTGCTGAAGATGTGCCTCATGGCCGGGATGGCTGCTCGTGAGGACGTGGACAGCACCGGGATGACCTCGAGCCATTTGCTGTACGCATCCACGAGTATAAAGAAGAGTTGACCCTGGAATGGCCCCGCAAAATCCAAGTGGAGCCGAGACCAGGGCTTGTGTGACGATTCCCAGGCTGGGATACTTGGCAGGGCTGACAGTGCTTCACCCGGTCCTCGATGTCCCGGTCCAGCCCTGGCCACCAGACATAACTTCTGGCCAGGGCTTTCATCCGGACTACCCCCGGATGTGTGTCGTGTAGTGCTATGAGGACTCGTTCCCTTAACAGAGTCGGAATCACCACCCGGCCTTGAGGGCCTTGGCGGAAAGGCAGGATATATAAACAGTACAAGAAGTTCGCTGCTAAATAAGTCTGAAAGAAGGTGCACATCAAATGTAGGAGCGAGCCATATTTCCATAGAGCTAAAGTGCAGTAGTCAAACTGCAAAGCATGAATCTCACAAAGTCCAAATCAGGTGGGCCTGGTGGAATGGACTCCCAGTCACCACTGTATTCGGGAAATAACTGTATTTCCTAGAATTTAAGGACTGGAAGGGACTAAGCAGGACACCATCAGTTCAGGACCTGATTTGGATAGAAGCCAGGAGGGAAATGCACAGTGTGAAGTTTAAATGTTCAGAGTCATTTATTATTGTATTGCACCAGCATGAAACACAGTATAACATATACCATAGTCATCGCCCAAAACTGTTAAAAGTTTCAGATAAAACTATAATAAACTTTGTCTAAGAAATTGTAAATAACAGTGTGAAGTTCTAGCAGATAGATGTAGACAGATGTGACGGACTGCACAAGGAAAGAAGGTTTTAAATGCTGCTTGTTTCAGACCGCCTAGGCGATCAGGAGCTAATCTTCCCTGGAGTAGAGAGCTTATTTGATTGGCTGCTCTACTGTTTTCTGATTGGCCAGCATCAGCTGAGAGAAAGTATAAGATCAGATGTTCTGGAGGGGAACGGGTCATTTGTCTTTTGGTGTGTGACTTTGACCAGGGCAAGGGATATTTAGAGTCAGTGGGACAGGGTTAGTCAGAAAGGTTCTTCTACAGAGAAAAGAGTATTAGAACTACCCTGAGGGAGAATTGAGATTCTAGGTCCAGAAAGTTACAAACTACACAGACAACAGTACCGGAAGTAAGAGTGACTGGGGGCTGTGAGGCTGTAATTCTCAATCAAGCCAAGTAGAAAAGGGTTATTGCTTCTTAGGAAAGAGCAGAATAGCTCCTGACAGTAAAAGGGGGTTGCGCTCTGAGGAGAACCCAGAGTCTGTAGTGAAAGGGAATAAGCTGTGGACATCTCAAGAGTTAGTAGGAAGCTGTAATTTTTGAAGGGAGGAACCAGATTTCTAAGGGGAGAAATCTAGAAATACTAAGAAAGAGCTATTCTCCAGGAAACTCTATGAAGAAGCTGTGCTATTGCTGAAATATACTAATCCAAGTATCTCTCACTAAAAAGAACTACAAAACTTTGAAATTACACTGCAGGGCGATTTCGCACTAGAGCTGCCTCATGGCGCAGCCGCCGTTTGCCCCAACACTATTTGTCAATTTCACACCCGAGGCTGCGGGGGCTGCATTTGACCCGTGGCTTCGCCCGATTTCCTCCGCAGTTTGTGATCCTCAAAACCCAGGATCACGAAACTGCGGAGGAAATTGGGCGAAGCCGCGAGTCAAAATGCAGCCCCGCAGCGTCGGGTGTGAAATTGACATGTTTGTGTCGGGGCAAACAGCGGCTGCACCACGAGGCAGCTCTAGTACGAAATCGCCCTACAATCACATATATTGTAAGATCTCAAGTCTATATATATATATTATAAATTTTTACCTCAGTATTTCTAAACCTTGACTTCTCCTTTATATGTATTCCCTGCCTGTTAAATAAAATCTTTATTCTGTTTTGAAAGTTACTTTGCCTCAAGAGCCATTTCAAAAAGGGTTTAAACGGTTTGTGCTAGGGTGGGAGTGGGACAGTTTAAGTTCTTCAGCTAAAGATATACTGACTACCTAGGGGTGACTCAGTCACTGAGGGGAACTAAAGTTTTGGCAGGAAAATCTGCCTGGGAGTGGAGAAGAGACAGGGGTTCATCATTACAGAGTATGTAAGAAGGGCGGATGGGTGGAAACACGTGGCATCTTGAGTGTTTTGGCAGTATATATTATTGTGAAAGAGACACTGTTAAGTGAGGGAGCAATCCCATCTATGCAAGAATTGTCCGGTAGGACTTCAGTCAGTAAACGGAGGTTGCACTTACCTGTAACCGTTGTTCATCGAGTGGTCTTCTGTGCAGGCACACATTGGCCTGCGTAAGCACAGTCGCATATGGGACTGCACAGAAGCCACGCCGATGAACTTTCCTGAGTAAGACACTAGAAGTGTGCTTGCACTTTATCACAAAACCAGAAAAACAAAGTCCAAATGAGTCCAAAGAGAAGTTTCCAAGGGTTTCTTCAGTTTGGTGCAGTGGCTAGGAGTGCAGACTCTAATCTGGGAGAACCGGGTTTGATTCCCCTCTCCTCCACATGCAGCTGCTGGTGTGACCTTGGGTCAGTCACAAGTTCTTTCAGGGCTGTTCTTTCAAGGGCAGTTCTCAAAAGAGTTCTCTCAGCCCCACCTACCTCACAGGGTGTCTGTTGTGGGGAGGGGAAAGGAAAGGGATTGTAAACTGCTCTGAGACTCCTTTGGGTAGTCAAGGGCGGAGTATAAATCAAATCTCTTCTTCCTCCTCCTTCAGTTCTGTGCCTCCCACCCCCCAGCAAGACCTCCAGCCAATATAGACCTCTCCTCTGTGCTTCCTGGTGGAAGATTCCAATAATATGCACCGCTCACCTTACGGCTCTTTTGGATCCTGACATTGCCCCAGATAGAAGGGAAGTTTCAAAGCTGCTACTGAGGCCTCCCCCACCCCCCTTGGCAAGAAAATGCCTTCTTCTGGTATTTGTGGTGTGCTCCCCAAATACATTCAAAAATCCCCCCCCCCCACTGGTACTCTTGAGCAAGAGACTGGCTGACAGGAGGTGGGGTATCTGATCCAGCTAATTTAGTGCAGCAGGGAAGGGTAATTCTAGGTTGGAAAGTTCCTGGAAATTCGGAGGTGAATCAAGGGACAGCAGGATCTGGTTGAGGGAAGGGACCTGCTGGAAATAGGGGCATGACTGCACACACCCCGTCTCTCATGGCACGTTTTACCAGCTGAGGCGCCTGACTTGCATTACACCTTAGTGAAAATGCGAATATCAGGAAGGTGAATTTTTTCGGCTGAAATACACTAGAAAGAGCACAATGATCCTAGCCATCCAAAAACAGCATGGGAGAAGAAGGAGGAGGAGGAGGAGGAGGAGGAGGAGATTGGATTTATACCCCGCCCTTCACTACCGAAAGGTGTCTCAGAGCGGCTTACAAACTCCTTTCCCTTCCCCTCCCCACAACAGACACCCTGTGAGGTCGGTGGGGCTGAGAGAGCTCTGACAGAAACGGCTCTTTTTCAAGGACAGCTGTGGCAGAACTATGGCTTGCCCAAGGTCATCCAGCAGGTGCAAGTGGAGGAGGGGGGAATCAAACCCGGTTCTCCCAGATTAGAGTCCGCGCACACTTAACCACTTCACCAAACTGCACATGAAAGGCTGGCATGGGACCTTTATGTTCATGTATATACATTATCTTTTCAGGGTATGTGTGTATTTTTCATATGTGCATATGTGTGCACCTGGCAGTCATGGCGACCTCTAGTGACTGACCTCTACTTGGAGCCTGGAGGCTATTCAGAGGGGTGGCTGAATAAATCCTGCCCCCGCCTCCCGACGGCTGGTATTCCAAGGAGGTCTCCCATCCAAGCACTTGCCAGAGTCGGCCCTGCTTAGCTTCCAAGATCTGATGAGATCGGGTTTGCCTGGGCTATCCAGGTCAGGGCATGTATATACATTTTCATTGCATTGTGTTTGGCAGATATTCTCTGATCAGAATACTCTCAGCCTAACCTACCTCACAGGGCTGTTATGGAGGTAAAAAGGCAGAGGAGACCGATGTAAGCCAGTTTGTGTCCCCATTGTGGAGAAAGGTGGGTCACTTAACCACTACACCAAACTGCACATGAAAGGCTGACATGGGACCTTTATGTTCATGTATATACATTATCCTTTCAGCGTGTGTGTGTATTTTTCATATGTGTGTATGTGTGCACCTGGCAGTCATGGTGACCTCTAGTGACTGACCTCTACTTGGAGCCTGGAGGCTACTCAGAGGGGTGGCTGAATAAATCCTGCCCCCGCCTCCCGACGGCTGGTATTCCAAGGAGGTCTCCCATCCAAGCACTTGCCAGAGTCGGCCCTGCTTAGCTTCCAAGATCTGATGAGATCGGGTTTGCCTGGGCTATCCAGGTCAGGGCATGTATATACATTTTCATTGCATTGTGTTTGGCAGATATTCTCTGATCAGAATACTCTCAGCCTAACCTACCTCACAGGGCTGTTATGGAGGTAAAAAGGCAGAGAGGATGTAAGCCAATTTGTGTCCCCATTGTGGGGAAAGGTGGGGTATAAATGAAATAAATAAATAGGATACATTTTGGAGGTACAAAAAGCATCGTCTATGGGAAAGGAAGTTGTGTCTGACTCACAAGTTGGGAAAAGATTTGATTCGGGATAAAAGCCCCAGAAGGAGATGGAGTTAAAAATATGCAGCTCCCACTTTTTAAGCAAGTCCTCAGTTCCTCTTCTTTTAACAACGTTTTTTCAGAGAGGGAAGGAGGGAATGAGTTTCTACATGGCAGCATCCTCAAGGATCGTCATCAGAGAGATGTCCCACAGCACAGTCCTACTCCAGTCTAAACCCATTGGAATAACTCAATTTAGGATTGCCAGCCAGAGATTGAAAATTTTCCTATTAATTTAAAAGGAAAGTGGAAAATAGCAGCATGATGCAGTGCACATAGCAAGCTTTGGAATGAGGAAATAGGGGTTCAAACTTAGGGTTAGTTTTAATATTAACAAATTTACAACAATGTGAGGCAAAGAAGATCTGGTTTTTATACCTCGCTTTTCTCCGCCTTAAGGAGTCTCAAAGCGGTTTACAATCTCCTTTCCCTTCCTCTCCCCACCACAGGCACCCTGTGAGGTAGGTGGGGCTGAGAGAGCTCTGAGAGAACAGTGACTGGCCCAAGGTCACCCAGCAGGCCTCATGTGTCTCAAAGCGGCTTGCAATCAACTTCCCTTCCTCTCCCCACCACAGGCACCCTGTGAGGAAGGTGGGGCTGAGAGAGCTCTGAGAGAACAGTGACTGGCCTAAGGTCATCCAGCAGGCCTCATAAGTCTCAAAGGGGCTTACAATTGCCTTCCCTTCCTCTCCCCACAACAGGCAGCTTGTGAAGTGGGGGTGGCTGAGAGAGTCTGGAGAGAATGGTGAGGTGACTGGCACAACATCAGCCAGCAGGCTTCATGTGGAGGAGTGGGGAATCCAAACCCGGGTGTTCAGATTAGAGGCTGCTGCTCTTATCTCCTACACCACACTGGCTCTCTACGAGAAGGTTCCTGTCCCTTTATTTTTGCAGGAGTGGGTCTCCCTTAATGAAGGTGCCTTACAAAATCTGACCATTGGCACCTGTGGTCTGTTCTGAGAGGCAGCCATTCAGACTTGGAGGGGAGGAGTCTTCTGAAATGCTTTAACTGGAGAAACCAGAATTTGATTCTGGATTCTTCTGCATGTATATGCCTCCATCGTGGATTTTCCCCCTCCAGGTTCAGTATTGCCTATTTTGTAGGGGGTGGGGATAAACATATGTGGTGGGTATTATGGAAGTCAAGGACGAAGCTGAACTTAGTACGGGAAAACAACCGTGATATGAAAACAAAATCTTGTTGAGAAAAAATTTATCTTTAATTATCCAGTGAGTAACACATCATTAAAGGGGTTTCCTTTGAAGTAAATTGGTCTCAAGTTTTTCTATGGTACAGCGCTCAGTAGACCGTTTCACTCAAGGTTTCATCAGATGAGACTTTCACTAGAAAATATACTAAAATACATACTTATAATCTGAATGCACCCAAAACAGAGATCAGAATTATTTTTTAAAGGAAAAAAACCTCTCAAACAACTCACCCTTTCGTATTTTTTCTGCAAGTTTTTTCTGCTCCTCTTCCTTTCTAAATTACATCATTTTGTTGTGTGAAAAGCATCTTCGTCTAAAAATCCTTTCAAGTCTGCTTCAGGTGCATACAGTCATTAACAGAGGTTTCTAATCTAGACCAAAGGCAGGGTTGGCAGCATAGAAGAAGAGATTGGATTTATACCTCGCCCTTCACTACCCAAAGGAGTCTCAGAGCGGTTTACAAGCTCCTTTCCCTTCCCCTCCCCACAACAGACACCCTGTGAGGTAGGTGGGGCTGAGAGAGCTCTTCACAGAAACTGCTCTTTTTCAAGGGAAGCTCTTATCAGAGCTATGGCTTGCCCAAGGCCATCCAGCCAGGTGCGAGTGGAGGAGTGGGGAATCAAACCCAGATTGGAGTCCGCGTACTTAACCACTACACCAAACTGGCTCTCATAGAAAAAGATTCTGTTTCTGACCTGTGCTCACAACCATTTAAGGCTATACACATCCATTTTGAGTTAGACAATCTGATTGCAATATTAAATACAAAACATTACAAATATTACAAAATGCATATGCATCTATAAGACAATAGGGTGAAAGGAACCAGCCCCTAAAGCTAGGCACATACAATTCTTGCACATACCATACAGTTTAGGAATAATATATAGGACTGCTATTTAGCATCCCATAAGAAGTATTATGTAGATCAAAGGAAGCAACCCAAATCAAATTCAGTATTCAGCCCAAAAAGTTCCAATGTATTCAATTTAAAAATCCACTTTTTATCTTGTTTTTGTAGTGATCCCAATCAGTTTTGGGGGCCAATTTACTTTAAAGGAAACCCGTTTAATGATTTGTTACTCACTGGATAATTAAAGAAGATATATTTTTCCTCAACAAGATTTCGTTGTAATATCATGGTTGTTTCCCATGCTAAATTCAGCCTCCTGATGGGGCCTAGAGTTCTCCCCAGATTACAACTGATCTTCCAGTCCAGACAACAGAGTTCAGTTCTTAGTGGTGCCAATCCCTGGTGGTGGCTGGAGATCTCCTGGGATTATGCCTGCTCGCCAGGTGACACAGATAAGTTCACCTGGAGAAAATGGCCACTTTGGAATGTAGACTCTAGGGTATTACACCCCACTGAAGTCCCACCCCTCCTCAGGTTCCACCTCCCAAAGTCTCCAGGTATTTTCCAACCTGGAGCTGGCAACCTTAAGTCATTACTTTTCTGGAGGAAATGGTAGCTTTGAAGGGTGAACTTGATGGCATCGCATGCTGGCCGAGCCCTCCCCGAGCTCCACCTCCAAGCCACCAGGAATTGCCTAAACTCTAGGCTGGGGTATTATGCTGTTGTTTTAAATTAACCCACATACTTATCCCCTAAGGACCTCACCCTGGAATTCCAGCTTTCCGCCAGTCCTGACCCTGTCCAATTCTACCCTTCCCTGGACCCACTGAAAGTCACCAACTAAACCCAACAACCCAAACCCAACAAAAAAATCATAAGGCTCTACCCCCCTCCCCCGTCAATCCAAACTTGCCCCTGAAATATCCACCCACTGACTTTTTTTGGTTAAGATCTCCGTTTGGCCACCTGCGCTGTATTTCTGCTCTCAAGCAACAGGAAGGAGAAATGTTTCCATTGCTGAAACTGACGATTTCCCTGTGGCCTAGAATGAAAAAGAGTGGTAGTGAGGAGTAGTGGTTGAACTGGGGCCAGGGAGGGAGACCTGTGTTCAGATCCCCCGTTCTTCCATCAACCTTGGTGGGAGACTCTGAACCAGTCATTCATTCATTCATTCATTCATTCATTCTCTCTCTCTCTCTCTCTCTTTTCTCTCTCTCTCTCTCTCTCTCTCTCTCTCTCTCTCTCAGCCTCACCTACCTCACAGGGTTGTTGTGAGGATAAAATGGAGGAAGGGTAATGCTCCTTCCAGGAAGGACAGGATAAAGTTGTAGTAAAGTGTGCCAAGAGCTCTTGATTTTCACCAAGCACTCGCTGTTCAGGTCCCTTTCAGCCCCCAGTTCCTCTCTTGAGCTGAGCAAGGAGATGGCTCTCCCCCCAAAGCTGGCCAGGCTAGCACTTGTGTGAAGTTGGTGCTTACATTTGGCTCTGCGATTCAACCTTGGGAAGGACAGCCAGGCAAGCAGCCTTCCTGTCCTAAGTTTTCCAGTCCAGGCTGTCCATGGAGGCAAGCAGGGTTGCCAGCCTCCAGGTGGGGCCTGGGGATCTCCCGCTTTTACCACTGATCCCCAGCCGACAGAGATCAGCTCCCCTGGAGAAAATGGCTGCTTTGAAGGGTGGACTCTGACATTGTACTATGCAGAGGCCCCTCCCCTCCCCAAACCACACCCTCTCCTGGCTCCACCCCCAAAGTCTCCAGGTATAATGAAATGGAGGGACAGAGACTGCCTGGGGGGAGAGTTTGGAGCAGGTTGCATGCAAAGGAGCTGCTCTCAGGATGGGAGAAAGGTCTTTGGAGGTGGAAGGTACTAAGGCTCATTGCTGCTGTTGGGTGCTTCTCTCTTTCCTTCCAGCCTCTCTTTGCTTTCTGCAGGTTTCCCAGTATTTTTCTTAACTTGTACTTATGTTCAGTGTTCCCTCTACGCTGAGTTAGTGTGAGCTAGCTCACAGTTTTTTAGCCTCCGGCTCACACATTTCTGTCTCAGCTCAGGAAGGAGGGCTCCAGAGCAAACTAATTTATGCAGCAGCCAAATCGCTCGCTCACAACTTTAATGCCAGGAGCTCACAAAGTAGAATTTTTGCTCACAAGACTCCACAGCTTAGAGGGAGCACGGCTTGTGTTTT
>NW_015164706.1:58586-59429 GCF_001447785.1 Gekko japonicus | reverse complement strand
GAATCTTTTTTTAGACCCCCCCCCCCCCCCGGTCCTGTAAGGCCATCAGGGCAAGAGTGGCGTACAGAAAATAATCCTGTCTGAGTGTGTGTGTTTCCAATTGGAGAAAACACTCAGTACAATCCCGTAGAGCAGAATTCAGATCTTGTACTTTATTGATCAACAGAAGAGGGAGGTGCAGATCATGGGGCACTTCTCATTATATCATCGCAGCTACTCTGGAAAGCTGTGCTGTGTAATGGAGACAGGCCCAAAGTCACTGAATGGGTTTCATTGATGAGTGGAGATCTGAACGGAGTTCTGCCATGACTGAGCCCTGTGTTCGAACCACTAGCCTGTGCAGCCTTTCCTGAGGTTTTGCTGGCCTCCCTATGTTGAAGCTCTCAAACGTGTGTCACCTGGGTGGTGGGGTTGCCAGCTCTGGATTGTGAAATTCCTGGAGGTTTTGGGGGGGTGGAGTCTGGAGAGGGCAGGGTTGGGGGGGGGGAATCTCAGCAGGGATGTGATACCACAGAGTCCGCCTTCCAAAGTTGCCATTTTCTCCAGGGGAACTGATCTCTTACTTGGAGGCCAGTTATAATTCTCGGGGCTCTCCAGTCACCGCCTGGAGGCTAGCAGCCCCAGGGCTTTTTTTTAAAGAAAAAGCCCAGCAGGAACACATTAGCATAATAGGCCACACCCAACAGCAAAACCAATTAGCCTATTAGGCCACACCCCCTGACGGCACGGCTCATTAGCGTATCAGACCACACACCCCTCGTTACCAGAAGTGTGGTCATCCAGCCACACCCATCGTTTGCTTCTTATTCTGTTTACCTTGTTTGTTGTCACAACCCAGGGCTT
>NW_015164706.1:55914-58447 GCF_001447785.1 Gekko japonicus | reverse complement strand
GCTGGCTCTGGTGGTTTTCAAGGGCAGCTTGAGTTCGAAAGAAACTGATGGGTGAAGTTCTCCCAGCAGAGGCTGGGGCTTGCTAAGTATCAGAAGGAGAATCTGCTCTGGTGCCTGAAGCTCCAGAGGCCCGTTCAAAAGCTGCTAGGCCTGTTTTCCTTGCACGCCTAAGGAATCTTTCTTGCAAGAACTCCATGTTTTCTTGCAATAGTTCAAACACAAAGTTTTGCTTCAGGTGAAACTTGTTGGGCAGCTCTGATTTCTATCTAGTGAGCTGTGTTCTCTATGTATATGTGGCTTGTGCATGCAAGACACACATTCCGGGCAATGTGGAAAGCACTCCCCTTTACGTCTTGAGCTGAGAAGCCGTTCTGCTCTTGAGCCAAATGTATTTGGGGGGGGGGGGGACAAAAAAATAAGGTTGCCAGTTGACTTATTGGCAGGGCTTCTATACTATACTGCTGAAATATACTGGGTTTGACACGCGTATTGTGATAACAGCTCAAAACTAAGACAAACTAGCAGGACTGGAGCCCTGTTTAAATTCACACCCAACACCACACCCCCCCACACACCCACTACCAGTGTTCCCTCTAAGCTGAGTTAGTGTGAGCTAGCGCACAGTTTTTTAGCCTCTGGCTCACACGTTTTTGCCTTAGCTCAGGAAGGGCGGCTCCAGAGCAAACTAATTTATGCAGTAGCAGGGGTCATTTCGTAGAAAAAGAGCTAGGGGAACTCATTAGCATAACTCATTAGCAGTTTTGGGGGGGGGGGGGGACAAAATCATAAGGTTGCCAGTTGACTTATTGGCAGGGCTTCTATACTATACTGCTGAAATATACTGGGTTTGACACGCGTATTGTGATAACAGCTCAAAACTAAGACAAACTAGCAGGACTGGAGCCCTGTTTAAATTCGCACCCAAAACCACACCCACTACCAGTGTTCCCTCTAAGCTGAGTTGGTGTGAGCTAGCGCACAGTTTTTTAGCCTCCGGCTCACACATTTTTGCCTTAGCTCAGGAAGGGCAGCTCCAGAGCAAACTAATTTATGCAGTAGCCAAATCGCTTGCTCATAACTTTAATGCCAGGAGCTCACAAAGTAGAATTTTTGCTCACAAGACTCCACAGCTTAGAGGGAGCATTGCCCACTACCTGTGATACGTTATTTACAGAGGCAATCCGGGCAATAGGTTTGTCCCAGGATCCTAGCAGTCTATTGTTCTGTGACTCCAAGCTGGGTCTGACGAGGTTAGGCTCAGTACGCAACAACTGCAGACAAGTTGAGCAAGTGAAATGTTTTACATTCTTCTGTCTGTATATGCTGAAATCTTTACCCATTGAATTCTGCTCTGCCCTACAGCTAGTGAAGACCTAGGGCTGTAATATTAGCAACCCCCCAGTAGAAGTTCGGAACTTTTATCGTTTACAACATCACGTGGAGGACGGACCGCCGTTCTCCTTTAATTACAAGCAAATTCAGTTAGGACTGAGTTGTTCAGGTGAGAGCTTGTGCCTGCTTTTAGCAGGTGGACAACAGAGCAATTTCAGGATGGCCATGCCCCTAGCTTGGAAGGAAGTTCTAAGGAAATTATTTGTTTTTGAGGATACCTCTTGGCCTAAGAATATGGGGTTTCTAGCAGGTGATGCTGGCGGGAGGAATTGTGCATCTTCTGGTGGCTGTTCCAAGCATCCAGACCAATGCTCCCTCTAACATGCCCCTAGCTTGGAAGGAAGTTCTAAGAAAATTATTTGTTTTTGAGGATACCTCTTGGCCTAAGAATATGGGGTTTCTAGCAGGTGATGCTGGCGGGAGGAATTGGGCATCTTCTGGTGGCTGTTCCAAGCATCCAGACCAATGCTCCCTCTAAGCTGTGGAGTCTTGTGAGCAAGAATTCTACTTTGTTTTTTTTGCTTTTTTTAAAAATTATTTTTATTAGGTTTTTATACATTAAGCAACACACACACAAAACAACAACCAACATACATCCCTGCACCGATTAAGCCCTTATTGTACACTTAGACAAGATCCACAGCACATTTTCCCACATGTCCATATCGTATACTACACTTATTTTCTAAACAACACAGATTAATATAACCATCGTTCCTTCACCGTGGTCGAGGTGAGCTCTCGACCCTTAGTCCTAGCTCCCGCCCACCCAGCGGTTCGAAAGCCAAGTAACTATCTATCGGCGAGTAGATAAATGGGTACCCACCCTTAGTAGGGTGGGGGGCACCCTCCTCCATCTATGGAGGTGTGTGGAGAAGCAGCGGCACTGGCAGCAATGGCGGCGATAGCGATGGTGAGAACAGCGGCGGCAGCGGAGCAACGGCGGTGGCGATTGGAGGAGGCGGCGCAACGCTGAGATGCGGCAAGCAGCGGCGAGCAGAGCCTGGCTGATCCCTGGTGGCCAGCAGTGAAAAGAACAAGGCGGCTGCCGTCGACGGAGGCTGAGTGACGTCATCCGGAGGCGCGCGGAGCCGAAAAGGACATGGTCGGGCCAAGGACGACATCGCCGGCGTTCCCTACA
>NW_015164706.1:50351-53879 GCF_001447785.1 Gekko japonicus | reverse complement strand
GCCAGCGGGAGTGCAAGGAAGCCCCGCCAAGGCCCTCCCTGGCCCCAGGCAGGCAGGGGTGGGGAGAGGCAGGGAGGAAGCAACTTACCCTCCCTCTTCTCCTGCCTCCTCCTGGCTGAATGAGGGCCGGAAGCGGGGCTGCTGGAAGCAGGGGGCGGGGCTTCGTCATGTGCCCCACCCCCCATACCTCACCCAGGGGAACTGTGATCCCCCGCGATCCCCCCTTGAAATGACCTCTGGCTGTTCACCATTAACCCAGTCATCTTGTTAAGAGCCTTCAAATTGGATTGTAAGTAAAGCAAATTCGTATATGGCATACAGGCAAGAAACAGTCTGGCTTGTTGTGTTGCAGGTGCTCTTGGAAACTTTTGACTTAGGTAGGCTCTGAAGCATTGCTGATAGATAAAGGCCCTTTCTGCACCTGTATTTTGCCTCAGTCTTTGAGTGCATCCTATTCTTCCATTCAGCATTCCCTCCCGCTGTCATTTACACTTTCGTCTTTGGCCTTTCTCTTGTTTCTGCATTTGTTTTACAGGAATCTGCATTCAGACCGCTTCCAGCACGCTGTTGACCCGCAACTACCAAAACTCCTTTTGCAGCGATTCTTCATTCTCATCCACTTTCAAATTGCTAATCCTTTCTTAAGTAGAATTGTTTCTGTAAATATTTAAGTACTGGCCACTGCCCCTCTCCCATTTCCACCTCTCTCTCGTTAGGTTGATGCTCCCTCCCTATTCTGTTTTCTTTCCCTCCTTCTCCAAAGACAAAAGAGGACATGTCCTCCCACTCAGGCAAACTTTTAAAAAGCCAGAGAGAGCATAAGAAGGAATCAGTAAATATAAAAGACTAGAGCAGGTGTGTCAAATATGCGGCCCAGGGGCCGGATCAGGCCCCCGTAGGGCTTCTGTCAGGCCCACAGTGGAACTGGCTGTCTTCTGCTGCTTCTTCCAGTTCTGCTGCTGCTGCATCATCGTAGGTTTGCAGCTTACAGATACACACCTGAACAGCATACTCAAGACTGCAACAGCACAGACATTATGATGCAATAATCCAGAGCAAGAGGTGTCAGTTATCAGACACTGTTAAATAAACAAAATATTGCAAGAGTGCTAATGTTTTAAGCATGTTTTTATTTTAAGTAAGAAAAACCCTTTGTGTTTGTGTCCTTTATAAAGTTTATATTTCCGCTACCTGGCACACATTGCCCGGCCCAACAAGGTCTCACAGATGTCAGATCCGGCCGTCATAACAAATAAATTCGACACCCCTGGACTAGAGGATTCCCTGCTCCCAAATGTGTCAGTCTTGCATGTGTGGGTCTGGATCTCCCCCTCCCTTCCCTTTCTTTTTGCAGAATCACAGAGGGAAGGAGGGAGGGAGCGGCTGGCAGCCAGTTAGCTCAAAAAATGTGGGTTTTGCTTATAGAAGAAGAAGAAGAGAAGAGATTGGATTTCTACCCCATCCTTCACTACCCAAAGGAGTCTCAGAGCGGCTTACAATCTCCTTTCCCTCCCCCTCCCCACAACAGACACCCTGTGAGGGAGGTGGTGCTGAGAGAGCTCTGACAGAAACTGCTCTTTTTCAAGAACAGCTCTTATCAGAGCTACGGCTTGCCCGTCATCCAGCCAGGTGCAAGTGGAGGAGTGGGGAATCAAACCCAGTTCTCCCAGATTAGAGTCCGCGCACTTAACCACTACACCAAACTGGCTAAATGCAGAATACATACAGAATACACAAATAAATAAACCAGAGGGGGGGAAACCAATGCAGAGGGAATGTATGCGACTGCAAAGTCAGCTCTTAAGGCTTGACTCCTCGGATTCTCCGGAGCAGGCCGTCAGTGCGGAAAGGGCCAAAGAGAGGGATGAGTTTGGTAAAAAGTGTCTTTCGTGAATGTTGGGAGCCACAGAGCACCTGGGCTGGTGAAAAATCTGAAGGAGAACTGCAGTAAATCATTCTTGTGCAGTCTGGTGTCGTGGTTAAGTGCGCGGACTCTAATCTGGGAGAACTGGGTTTGATTCCCCACTCCTCCACTTGCACCTGCTAGATGACCTTGGGCAAGCCATAGTTCTGTCAGAGCTGTCCTTGAAAGAGCAGTTTCTGTCAGAGCTCTCTCAGCCCCACCCACCTCACAGGGTGTCTGTTGTGGGGAGGGGAAGGGAAAGGAGTTTGTAAGCCACTCTGAGACTCCTTTGGGTAGTGAAGGGCGGGGTATAAATCCAATCTCTTCTTCTTCTTCTACCTACCTCACAGGGTGTCTGTTGTGGGGAGGGGAAGGGAAAGGCGTTTGTAAACCGCTCTGAGACTCCTTTGGGTAGTGAACAACGGGGCACAAATCCAATCTCCTCCTCCTCCTTCCTCCCAGTCGCTGTGTTTCCTTTTCTGCCACGTCTACCTTCTTCCTGTAACTCTTTCCTACTGTCTATCATTTTATTCATTTTTAAGTTTGGGGCTAACCAATCACAGCTTACCGTTTTCTCTTAGCATTCAGGGAGAGAGAGAGAAAGTGTCCTTATGGAAGAGTGATGAGTGATGCCGATGAAGAGGAGCCTCATCTGCAGGCCGCTGGGTGTCAAGAGAGGACCTCTCTACAAGATGCATCTCAGCGTTCAGAGTGCAGAAGAGCTTCTGGGAAGCCCGAAGAGCAGCAACAGCAGCAGAAAGGCAGTAAAAATCTGTACCCAACAAAAAGCCCCAAGATATTGAAGGTGATCGTTAACCATCCAAAAGGACCGGCGAGAATGAAGAGCTGTAAATGTACGGAGTGTAGTAAAAGCTTCCAAGAGGAATCTGCTCTTCTGAAACACTTGAAGAGCCATGCCGAGGAGAGGCCTTATAAATGTACGACTTGTGAGAAGAACTTCAGCAAGAAATCAAGCCTGGTGATCCATCAGCAAACCCACACTGAAAGGGCACTCTTTATATGCAAGGAATGCGGGAAGGCCTTTGCCCGAGAGTCAAACCTTTTAATCCACAGTAAAACCCACCTACAGAAGAAAGCTGAGCATAGGAGAAGTACTGGTTGTGTCTTGAGGCACATCAAACATGACAGAAAGCTCAAAGAGAAGCCCTACAAATGTCTGGAGTGTAAAAAGATGTTTGTTCTCCAAAAAAACTTCATGAAGCATCAGAAGAGTCATGTCAGGGTGATGCCGCCCAGTTCTGAAACAGGTATAGGTAGTGCTTTGCTAACAAGAGTTGGGTCTCTGTCCTTGATGCTGGTCAAGTGAAGGAGAGCTGGGGATAAAAATCTTTGGCCAAATCCCGAGCCCAGTTTTTGATCTACATCACGAGTTTCCAACTTTTTGACCCTGTGGGCACCTTTGGAATGTTAACATAATGTGGTGAGTGCAAACACAAAATGGCTGCCGCAAGAAGCGAAGGCAGGCACACCCTGTCAGGAAATGAGGTCATGCATAACCAGGGGTCGTTTCGTAGAAAAAGAGCTAGGGGAACTCATTAGCATAACTCATTAGCATATGCCACACCCCCTGACATCACCGGACGTGGGTCCCCACAAAACACCCA
>NW_015164706.1:4541-50027 GCF_001447785.1 Gekko japonicus | reverse complement strand
CAACTTACCCTCCCTCTTCTCCTGCCTCCTCCTGGCTGAATGAGGGCCGGAAGCAGGGGGCGGGGCTTCGTCGTGTGCCCCGCCCCTCACCCAGGGGAACGGCGATCCCCGGCGATCCCCCCGAATCGACCTCTGTGCATAACTGCAAACAGTAATTCTTCAACAGTTTAGGCAGGTATTTCTACTTAACCGAATGCCTTTTAAAATGAAGACAGATCAAGATGGGTAGCCGTGTTAGCCTGTCTGTAGCAGTAGAAAAGATCAAGAGTCCAGTAGCACATATTTTGTTAGTCTTTAAGGTGCTACTGGACTCTTGCTCTTTTAAAATGAGCATACTTAAAAATATTTTCTTGGATACACGCAGCTTATCTTCAGTCACGCGGTAGAAATCCTTGTGTTACGGTAGCAGCTGCCAAAAGAACTTTTAAGAAATCTGCACAGTCCGTTGGAAGCCCTGCTGGGCAAAAGCCCCAACTATCTCCCCCACCCCACCCCACCCCCCAGTTTCTAATAAACATTTGTTGAGTGCCAGGAAGGCTGTTGTTGGGCACCACATTGAGGGCCCTGATCTATATGATGAAAATCCAAGTTTTATATTTGTGGCTTGAAGTATGGACAGATTCTTTTTGGTAAGAAGTGGTAGGCTAGAAATAATGGGTAAATGGCGAGGGTACAAGTTAATGAGCTGAAAGCATAGGACCGTCATCCCCTGAATATAACAACTATAAGGATGCCGGCCTCCAGGTGGGACCTGGGGATCCCCCAGAATTACAGCTCATCTCCACACTACAGAGATCAGCTCTCAGAAAAAATGGATGCTCTGGAGGGTGAACTCTAGGGCACTGTACCCCACTGAGGTCCCTGTCCTCCACAGGCTCCATCCCCAAATCTCCAGGAGTTCCCCAGCCTGAATCTGGCAACCCTGCCCCCCAGTGGTGAGGGGGGACCGGACAACCCTAATTTATTTATTTGTTGCATTTATATCTGTTGTGTCCGTGGACCGCCACCAGGGGTCTGCGTCCTCAGTCCCCAGCTTGGTTCCCAACACAATAGGGGCCAAGGATCCTAGGCCACCTTTAGTCCTCCAATAGGACCGTTGGCGGGAGATTCAAACCCGCCAAATAGGACTGTGGGTGTGTCTGGGGTGGGTGTATATAGTTGGCCCTTGCCGGGCCGTTTGTGTCTTTTGTGTGTGTACTACAATAAGCGTGACTTGTTCAGCATGTCGTAGTTCGCCTCTCCATGCAAAGAACCCAGTACTTTTCAATATCCTGCCTGTCCCGCATGCGGGCTCAGGGCGGGTAACATCAGAGTTACAAACATTAAAATCATTGTCGGAGCACTATATGAGGAGGGTGAAATCAGGCATGAGTAGTCAACATGTACTGATTTGGGATGTCTCTTGGTACTTGACAAGTCCTCCTTCACTGATGTGAAAAGCTGATAGTGTGAAGCGTCAGCATTACTGTGTGTTAATAGGGTTGCTCATGTAAAGCTTACTTCTGAAACAGAAGTAGCCAGTTCGGTGTAGTGGTTAAGTGCGCGGACTCTCATCTGGGAGAACCGGGTTTGATCCTGACTCCTCCACTTGTACCTGGCTGGATGGCCTTGGGCAAGCCGTAGTTATGATAAGAGCTGTTTTTGAAAAAGGGCAGTTTCTGTCAAGAGCTCTCTCAGCCCCACCTACCTCACAGGGTGTCTGTTGTGGGGAGGGGAAGGGAAAGGAGTTCGTAAGCTGCTCTGAGACACCTTTGGGTAGTGAAGGGCGGGGTATAAATCCAATCTCTTCTTCTTCTTATTGAGGCCTACGACCTGACATGCATCTTCTCTCCTTCCCCCCACCCCAACTTCTAGCTTATGTCAGGGAGCAACTAAGCCAAGCAGAGAAGCAAGGGGTGGCTCCTTCAAGCAAAGCAGAGAAGCAAGTTGTGGATCGTTCAGAACTGATCCTTGAAGAACGTAAGTATCTGGGAAACTGCAGGTTTACCTGTGGGTTACCCAGGTGGGCAGGAACTGACTGCCTTTTCTCCACAGTGGCCAGGATGAGGGAGAATGTCGACATGCTTCTCCTCAACCAGCAGTGCCAGCTCCAGGTCCTTCAAGAAATCCAGAAGCAGCTTGGGGTCCTTCTGCCTGGCAATGACCTCCTTAACTCCAATGTGTACAGCCTCGGTCTCCTGCTAGGCCAGCAGGCCTTGGCTGTGGGCTCACCTCTTCCGCTCCTCCTCAATCCTAGCAACCTTCTCCCAGAGAGTGCGCGCCCTTTGTCTTCTCAGATCCCACCCTAGCCACCCACGTCTGAATGTTATTTGACGATATCAGCATTAGGTGCCCACAGCATTCTGTTCGGGGCTCTCCCTGACGGACTCTAATTGCTCTGCCTTTGTTCACTGCTTGGCATCTCTCTTGCTCTGAGATGGGCTGGAGGAATGGCCTTCCATGCATGTTTGCAATCCGAGGACTGAGCGGCAACATCCTGGTAAAGCTGGAAGTGCATCTGCAAAATGCTTGGCACCATTCATACAGCATATACCGATCTCTGTTTTCAGAATGTGTTGTATAAAATGCCCACCCACATCTCTAGCATATCTTAAAACTTGCTGGGATAGTTCGCCCTCATCTCTAACTTAAGCATATCTTAAAACTTGCTGGGATAGTTCTTCTCTTTACACATGTACAAACTTGCGGGTTTGGAGTATGTTTTTCAGGTTGAAAGCTTTCTGTATCGTGTTAAGATAAGGACCAGATTTTTTAAAAATGACATTCCCATTAAGGTTGGAGCATCCCGGGTGAATAGCACAGAGAGGGTAAATTATCATCTCTCTAGACATGGTGAATCTTAAAAAATCACAACAATTAAAAGACCCTCCCTATATGCTGTGCCCCTAATCTGACTTTGTAGACGGTGTACTGCTACCGGGGTCTCAGGGTTGTCATTCCCCCCCTGGGGGTGGGGGTTTACCTGCTTTTGGGCCCCCCGATCTGCCGCCACCGAGCAGGCTGGCGGGGGGAACCCCACCCCCAAAGAGCCCCATCTGCGACAACGTGCCTGCCGCAGTGACATCACCCGGAGATGATGTCATCATGCAGGGCATGTTGCGGGGGCGGGCACGATCCTCTAGCATTTGAGGAAAAACTCTATGGTTACCATAGAGTAACATGGAGAAAACTACGAGGAAGGACACCCCACCCCCGCCATCAGCCAGGTAAGACCTGACAACCCTAGCCTCAGTTCAGTTTTGGTTCATGTTAGCATAGGAGGCTAAGAGCAGCTGTTCTTTCCAAGTGCATATAAAACCCACTGTGGGTGTGAATAATTTGGGCTAGAAGTTGCAGTGAAATCTGGAAGGCATGGCTTTCTGCTGCTGTTTTAGAGACAAGCAGGATGTTGAATTCTTCCAGGAGTTTACGTCTCCCCTACCTAGTGTTTTAAAGCCCATTGTAACTGGTACGGAAGTGTGTTGAAGAATACTAAATAAACTTGGTCTTGTATCTTTAAAGGCTTCCGTCCCCTCCAGTTCTTTAATTGTGATTGCCCCAGAGCAACTGAGCTGTTGGATAAATACACTGATCTGATTCAGTTCCATCTCTAGCCAATATGAGCATTACTTATCACAGGTGTCTCAAGGAAGCCCAGATTAAGTGTGTTTGCATTTCAAAAACATTCTCTGTTTGTGAACAGCTGGATGCTATCCTGCTCCCGTGCTCCGTCCTTCCTTCCGCCATCTTCCAGCTCTGGGCTGGACTTGAGTCATTTGCCTCACAGAGGTGGTTACAAAAAGAAAGCAAGCAGAAGGAACCAGAAATGTGGGCAGCAGGAGGAGATAGACAGGATGGATTTGCAACTCCCACCAGTGATTAGAGAGCCATGCAAAAAGCGATGTGTGCTAAAGGGTAATGAAAGGGACATTTGGAAAGGGAGAAATACAAGAACTGTAATTATGATACTGGTGGCGTTCAGTATTTCTCAGCCCAGTTATGTGCAGTAAATAAATATGGCACTGAAAAAACCCTACCTTTTAAAAAAAAGTATTAGATTGTCAGGACCCACAGCAACAACGAAGTACACACTTGCAGGAAGGTTTTACTTTTATTGAAGCTATAGATGCATGAACAGGAACACTGTTAGGAATGACAGGTAAACTATGTGCATGTAAGGTTATAGTGCATTCATATCTGTCCTATCCAATTAGTGTGGTTCCCGCGTGCGCCATGAGGCTTGAGAACCAACTGCTACCCAAAGCAAAACAGGTACGAGCTTCCCATGGCTCATCCTGGCTAAAGTCAAAGCAATCACCCTAGCGACTCCTCCAGTGGCCTTGAAAGATACTCCAGAGTGGCAATTAAGCGCAGGAGAAGGAATGTGCATGAAAGGGAAACAGATGAAACACTTGGCAACTTGCTGACATAGATCCACACTTTCTTTTCTGTTTGTGGAGGAAGTGGCACAAGGTATCTTTCTATCAGGTCAGCACTACACTGAAGTGTTTTTTTGGGGGGGGGGAAAGAAACAAAATATTCTGGACAACAGCAGCGCTCAAAAAGGGGAATATTTATTTTTATTAAAACATTTCTATCCCAACTGTGATCAAATTGGTTTACAATAGCAGTTAAAGACATTTTCAGTTAAAACCAAAAATAAAATAGAATATCTCCCCCCCCCCAAAGATGCCTCCTACTTGGGGGGAGTTGATTCTTCTGCTTCAAAGTGGTATAGTTTTAATTTCCTGTGAGAAGCTAATATACTCCTGGCATATTCTGTGACAACATACTGCTTTTTGTTTTCCTTCTTTCTTGACCTATGTGCCTCATTCTCTCCCTTGCATTCTGTGTTCTCTTCTCTCTCACACTTGTGTTTTCCACATAGGGACGGTGTGTGTGTAGCTTCACTGTTAACTGCCAATACAGTGCAATGGTAAAAGGGTTTCCTGGTAGCTTCCCTGTTCCAGAATGCCCCCCTCATGCCATCAACATTTTAATTTAACAATATTCAACTGCTTTTAAAAAATGGTATAACACTTAGATTGTTTTATCAGTTTCTCTCTGAATTCACAGCTTTAATTCTAAAAAATCTCTAGCACCTTTCATTGCAGTGGGTTGCCAACCTCCAGGTGTAAAAAAAACAATGAAAAACACTGTCATATCTTTTTGCAAGTACAAATAAATTTACCAGTTCCAGTGTGAACGAAATGTATTTTGTTGTTCAGTCGCACAGTCGAGTCCAACTCCTCGCGACCCCATGGACCAGATCACGCCAGGCCTTCCAGTCTTCCGCCATCCTCTGAAGTTTGCTCAACTTTATGTTCGTTGCATCTATGACACTGTCTAACCATCTCATCCTTTGCCGTTCCTGTCTTCTTTGACCTTCAGTCTTTCCCAGCATCAGGGTCTTCTCCAGTGAGTGCTCCCTTCTCATTGGGTGGCCAAAGTATTTGAGCTTCAGTTTCATTATCTGGCCTTCCACGGAACAGTCAGGGATTTGTTTAAGGCATTCACAAAGTCCATCAATTGAAGAAACCAATATACAGTTCCTATTGTTGATTTTACAGCAGAAATAAATTCTTCATAGCAAGCATGCAGCTGCGTAATGTGACAATGGACACATCTGGATCTTGGAAGACTGTTTCAATTTAAAAGTCCTTCCTCAAGGTCGCCTTATAATGAGCAGTCTGAGACCTGAAGCTGCACAAAAGGAAAACAAACTTCAAATATAGCTAAACTCACAGCCACAGCAATGCACCCTTCTAAATAAGACTTAGGGGCAGAGTAACCATTAAGCAGACTAGGGCCTCAAATGGCTGTGGCCCCGCCCCCAGCGTGCCCGGAGTCATGATGTCACTTGCCTGTGATGTGCATGCGGTGCGAGCGCATTCTGCGCGTGCGCTTGCTTCGAGAGCCACCCCAGAGTCCCCTGCCAGCGAGGTAAGTCGATTTGGCAACCCTAAAGCAAACTAAGCACGTGCTTAGGGCACCAGGGCCAAAGGGGGCACCACAAAGTTGGGGAAAGGGTGAAAAGCTTAGTTTGTACAGTATATTGTGTTATATGAATAAATTTTTGTATTGCTGCAACCTGCACTGTATATCTGGTCAGACAGGTCAACAACTGAAATGGACTGGGTCAGTGTGGAAAGGAGGGGGGCACCAAGACTGGTCAGTGCTTAGGGCACCAGTGAGCCTTAATCTGCCCCTGGACTTACCCAATGCTCTTATCTGTAGTTCACACGCAGAAAGCTATTCATCAGTTTTGTAGGCATGTAGGCTCTCATTGCCTTGTTTATTCCTGTTGCTTAAATCTACAAGTTCTTACTGACACATGCAATTGCCCACAGCTGTGAATGAAGCCGTACAATTACGCACAGTTAAAGATACAGTACAATCTGAAACAGTTACATTTCCATGAAGAAAAATCAAATTATGAAGAAAAATCAAATATATGGAGAAAAATCAAGGGCTAAATGCATTCCATGTGGAGCCACGGTTTTAAACTTGTAAATAAAAAATGTTTCTTTTAGCAATAAAGTCTTAAACACATCAGCTTTGTTGAAAGGGTGTGCTTCAGATCTATGTAAAATTAAAAATCTGATGTCTTCTAGAGAATGCCCATCCCTGACAAGGTGGCTCAACCCCAGGTGTTAGCTGGAGACCTCCTGGGATTACAACTGATGTCCAGGCAAAAGAGATCAGTTCACCTGGAGATAATGGCCGCTTTGGAAGGTGGACTCTATTGCATTATACCCTACTAGGAAAAAGGCTCGTTGTGGAAATAAATACAACGAGCTCTAGAAAGAGGCTCTGGGCGGGTGCCCCGTCCTTGGACACTCAGTGTCACTTTGCTGTGATGACTTCAGCAGGGTATAATGACAGAGTCCACCATTTTCTCCAGAGGAACTGATCCCTGCTACCTAAAGAACAGTTGTAATTTTGAGTGATCTCCAGCCCTCACCTGGACATTGGCAACGATGGTTCCCCAGAAGGGAATGGTTGGTTTGGAGGGTGGAGTCTATGACTTTGTACCTGTCCGAGGTCCCACACCTCCTGAAACCTCACAGTCTCCAGGCTCCATCCCTCACATCTACAGGAATTTCCCACCTGGAACCCTAGCTCCTTCCCAGCCAATCATCAATCTACCTTGGGGGGCGGGGCTTCGGTCGCGAGCAAGACGGAAGCCTCCTGAGTTTTCTCCCGGGCACCCTCACCTCCCCTTCGCTGTAGCTACAAAAATCGGAAACTTTTCCTACTCCAATCACCCAATAACGAAGAAAAAAAGACAAAGCTTTAATCTGAGCGCTTCAAAAAAGTTTCGGTAATCTTATCGACCGGCAAATAAAAGAAACTAAGAGCAAGTCTGAAAATCCAAAATGGTGACTGGAGCTAATGTGACGCTGCCGAACTGCGATCCACTCACCAAGCAAGACCTCTTGGACAGCTTTAAACAACTCAAAGAAGAAATCCATGACTCTATTAATTCGGCTCTGAAACCTATAACCGAACAACTCGAAGCTATGCAGGTTTCTATGCAAAATATAGCTCTCACAGCGGACACGGCCCTAGAGGCGGCTACGGCCACAAACGAGGATATCAGATGCCTCCAAGACTCGGAAACCTGGGCACGTGAGAGAATTTTACTTCTGGAACATCGCATGCGAGAAACGTTCGTAAAATTCAGAGGCTTTCCAGAGAAAGCGGAGAAAGAAGAATAATTCACTTCCTAACAAATTGGATGAAACAGTCATTCTCGCTGGATGAAGAAAGCACTCCTAGGCTTGTGAGAGCCTACAGAGTAGGGGTCCAACCCTCTACAGAACACAAAGGCCCAAGAGACATTATCTCTGAATTCTTAGACATTAAAACAAAAAACAACATACTTCAAATTGCCAAGAGCTCTACGAACCTCAAATTCAATGATATAAACATAGCTATTTTCCCTGATGTGCCTCCTGAGGCTTTGCAGATTAGACGTCGCTTAAACAAATCACATCACGCCTAAATGAAGCCAAAATAAAATATAGATGGATCCCAACTGGGGCCCTGCAAGTATGAAGGAATGGCACCACTTACCAAGCCGTGGACCTCGACACTGGAGAAACTTTGCTGACAGCTTTAGGGCTCAACCTATTCTCCGAAATGGAAATCGATCCACAGAAAAGCAGGAAAAGGTCCAGGTAAGTTACACCTCACAAATGGAGTAAAATCCCAACGCGAAGGAGAATCAACTTATGAACATCGGATTCCTTATGGACTTATACGTTCTGATTAAGCAAGTATATGTAAATATTTTAAGCTTTTGTAATTCCATTCTAAACTCATAGAGTAGGAAAGTTGAATTACGCAGACTATCCTGGCGAAGGGGGGGGGAGTCCTGAAGAGCAGTTATAGCCCTTGGGAAATGCTAATTGTTTTGTTGTCATCATTGTTATGGTGGTTAGTAGGGATACTTTTTCGTAAGCCCTTAAGGCTTGGAGTGGAGCGGAGGCTCACTTCCCTGGATCACTACAATGGGGGGTGGGGGAACTTTTAAACAGTATCAAAGAATTAGAAGTATTGCACAAAAAAACATGCAGCAGCAAAGTTTATAAAAGACTATTAGATGTCCGGAAAAAATGGGAAATGATAGAATCAACCGAAATATTGAAAGAAAACTTCAATAACAGGAAAGTCTACCAAACCAACAATTCAAAGCACTTAAGGTTAATATCTTGGAGACTCAAAAAGAAACAAGCTGATAGATTTATAGGATGTATAAAAAGCAAACAAAATACTCTACACAGGGATACTAAAGAAATCATAAAGGCCCTCCATTCTTTTTATGAATCCTTATACACTTCTCAACAACCAAATCCACAGCAGATATTAAAATATCTACAATCCATTGAATCAATCCCAACTCTAAAGAATGAGCACATAGAATTGTTGGAAGCACCTATTACACAACAAGAAATAGAACAAGAAATCAAATCCCTAAAAAATAACAAGGCACCCGGTCCAGACGGGTTCATTCCTGAATATTACAAAGTGTTCCGCGAAACACTTGTTGAACCACTGCTTAACTTATGCAATTATATCAGAAACACCGGATACATGCCTCAAACATGGCATATGGTGAATGTGATTTTACTCCCTAAAAAGGATAAAGACAAAACGGATCCAAAATCGTATCGCCCGATATCTTTATTAAATATTGACTACAAGATCTTCGCCGCAGTTATAGCATCACGCCTTAGCTCCATCATAATGGACTATATTTTAAAGGATCAAACAGGATTTATCCCGTCAAGGACATCTCGGATAATATCCGCAAGACAGTCGATATCATATTCCGCAGTCAACAGAACCCTGAATCACAGTCAATTTTAATGGCCATAGACATTGAAAAGGCCTTCGACTCTCTGGAAATCCAATTTCTACTTTCCTTATTAACTCATATGAACTTTGGCCCTTCCTTCATTAAGTCGATACAAGCAATTTATCAGAATCCGAAAGCTAAACTCCTTATCAACGGGGATGTTTACGAGGCAATATCACTTCACAAAGGCACAAGACAGGGATGCCCCCTGTCACTGATCCTCTTTGTATTAGCTTTAGAACCGCTGGCCTGTGAGCTACGTCAAAATCGTGATTACACTGGTATCAGCTTTAACGGGCAAGAATTTAAGTTGATTCCTTTTGCCAACGACGTCATCCTTTATGTCTCCAATCCAGACTCTTCAATACCTTTTATTTTAGCTTCTCTTCATAACTTCGCCGCAGTTTCGGGCCTAAAAGTGAATAACTCTAAAACTACGCTTTTCCCAATCTCTATCTCTCTGAAAACAGAAGCGCAAATAAAAACTAACTATTCTTTCCAATGGACAACTGACTGTCTGCACTACCTGGGTGTAAATATACCCTGGGACATTTCAAAATTGGTGTCAATGAATCACTCAACCCTACACAAAGAAATCATGAAAACAGTAGCAAATTGGAAAAAAAAACATGTTTTCTTGGCTTGATAGAATTAAGATTTTGCGATCCTTCATTTTGCCTAAATATCTTTACCTGTTTAGGACACTACCTATCGGAATTTCAGAACACCAAATAAACAAATGGCAAAAGGAAATCAACAAATTTGTCTGGAACATGAAACAACCGAGAATAGCCTTCTCAACCATGAAACAATCAAGGAATAGTGGAGGACTAGCAATGTCAGATCTTAACCTGTACAGAAAAGCATCGATCTTAGCAACATTAATTCGTCAATATCACGACCAAAACAGTCCAGACTGGATAAGACTTGAAGAGGAAACTGCCGCTGACCTAACCCTACAGGAACTTATGTGGCAAAAAAATATATAAAGATGCTGAAATACACGTAAACAATCCTTTCCCCAAAACGACTCTAAAGACGTGGTATGAATCTAGATCTAAACTAACAAACAATGCTTCACAATTTACAACATTCACCAGGCAAATCCTCCCAAATCCTTCGACAACTGGAGAGTATCTAACTTAAGCAGATTTAAGGATCTTTTGCAAAAAGGTAAAATTTTAACAAAAACAGAAATAGAACTCAAGTATAAAACAAAAATAAAAGGGTATGAATATCTCCAAGTCCAAAGCTTAATAAACAACACTAATTTTTTACAAGCCAGCACACTACCCCTTACAGACTTTGAAAAACTTCTATGGAAACCTCCTCCAAAAAAAGGCCTCATCTCAAAAATTTACAATTGCTATCTATCTGGACAAATGAAACTACCACTAAACTATCAAAAGCTTTGGAACAAGGATCTGAAAGTTCAACTAACTGAGGAAAACTGGACCGAAATATGGCAAACCCAGAAGAATATCTCCAAAATTTCCAGCCTACGTGAAGTGAATTCAAAAGTAATGGCAAGATGGTATCTAACTCCATCAAAACTAAGGCATATTATACCAGCTGTTACTCCGTACTGTTGGAAAAATTGTGGAGAAATAGCCACATATCTCCATAATTGGTGGACATGTAAAAAGATTCAGCAATTCTGGTCCCAAATAATTATATATATTAAAAAACTTACCGGTTATAACTTACCTCAAAATCCGGAATTGATGCTTTTCCACCTTTGACCCCCAGATAAACCTCCTGAAAGGACAAGAAAATTAATGAATATTCTGATATCAACAGCCAAATCAGTAATAGCTCAGAATTGGAAGAATCCTAAACCTCCAACGATAACTCAATGGTTGCATAAAACGTGGGATACATTTATGCTGGAAAAATACTCTATTTACGATTCTACTAACCAATCTGAATGTGAATTCTATAATCCCCTTAGTATTTGGTCCCCAATTTTGGAAAATATAGATATTGACTAATTTGACTGGGAGACCATATCTCAAGCCAAATATAAAATAATGCTGTTTAACTAATGTCAGATACCAGACAATCCCAGTAAAATGGCTAGAGGATCATAACCCTGTTTAGTTCATGATGTTGTCATTATATACCTTTTAAGTAAAGTTACGTTTAGCAAGCTGCCTACTGTATTTAAAAAATGTTCAACATACAGATACGTGTAAGAATTAATGCCTGAAGCCTATGGTAAAATTTTGACGCTTATGTTCAAAATGGTTTGTAATCCATTTGTTTACCAATATTCATTCATTACTGTAACAATCTCTTTGTACCTCTTGAAAATCAATAAAATTTCTTATTTTTAAAAAAATCAATCTACCTTTATTTCCCCCTCACTCTTCAGCTTTCCACCCCCACATACCTGCAGCCTCTCCCGTGCTCTGAAGCCCTGACTGCGATGTCACATTGGCTGTCATACGGGGGCCGCCTCAGCAGCATATAAGGATACAGAGCCCACCATTTTCTCCAGGGGAACTGATCTCTGCCATCTGGAAAGCAGTTGTAATTCTGAGTGATCTCCAGCCCTCACCTGGAGATTGGACACATTTTACCTCAGAACAGCAAACTGTTTAGAATGTTAGAGGCAAAAGCCAATCAAGTCACATATGCAAACGACCTCTGTGTTCTGAGGCAAAGGCCAATGAGGCTGCATATGCAAATAACCTCTGTGTTCTGACTGGCTATGGGGGGGGGGAGGAACAGCAAACTGCTTAGAATGTTGGAGGCGAGACTCAAGCAATGCAGCCAGTGGATAGGGACAGATTCTGAGTGACACACCAAGGCGCTAACCAATTCCGGAGCGTGTGGAATGTTCTAGAGAAGTGCCGCCACCATTCCTCCCCAAAGCCTATCTTCCTCAGGCCCCGCCCCCAAAATCTCCAGATGTTTCCCAACCCAGAGCTGGGCCATGGTAAATTGACCAGCATCTTCATGTGGGAGCGGGGCTTCCTCAGTATCCCAGTCCAGATTATCTGAGTGTTTTGGAAAAAATAACTTCAATATAATTGAAAATGTTTTGGTTTAACTGGAAAGACGAACACAAGCACATAAACATGATAAATAAAATACTATAAAACTGGGCTTCATAATCCTGTTGAGGCTGTGGGCACTTTCAGAACTGAGACCATGGAACAGGTGCCACCACCACAAAATGCCTGCTATGGGGTACTGGGGCCTGTCACAAAACGTCGGGAAGTTGCAAGCCAAGCATCTTCCTACTGTGAAGTTACTCGTCACTGGGTTCTCCTGGTCCAATGAGGTGGAGGAGGGCCAGGACTGACTGAGTCTGTGCTTTGGGGAAGAACCAAAGAGCACCAGGAAACCACTGGTGGGTGCCACGTTGGGGATCGCTGGACACTCAAGCCAGCCATCATACTGTTTGAATTGCACCCAGAACCCAAATCAGCAGCCCATCCCACTCTCTCCTGTTTTGTGGATATATATACATAATTGTCAAGATCCTCAGTGATCTCACCGCTCCCTTTTGTACTTCGAGCTCACCAAGAAGCCAATGCCTCTCTGAATGTCACAATTCTATGAGAGGCACCTTTCCCACATTACCATTCACCTTTTAGGTGTATCCCCAGTAAAATACACTTCCAATTCAACATCAGCAATCTCTCTTTCTACTTTTAAAAACAAACTAGCAGCATCATCTCTAAAGGAGCCAGTCTTTTAGGGCTTCCTCACAGCCATGCTGCGTAGGTTGGGAAATGCACCGTGCTCAGCGGATCAGGACCCAAGCCTCCTTGGAATTCAGGGATGGGGCTGGGACAGCAGCATCCTTCATTCAATGTCCATGAATGTATCTGGAAGGAGATAGTAATACCGAAAGCACTTACCAAGAAAATATTAATATAGTACAAAACCGAAAACAGACATCCAGCAAGAAACCACCACAATGCTCCAGTTGCTAAGCATGAAGCAAACGGTACAATAGCTGCTGCTGTTCTCTATCCAAAGTGCGTCATAGAATCCTAGAATGTTAGTTGGAAGGGACCTTGCAGGTCATCTAGTCCAACCCCCTGCACTCTGCAGGAGAACAGCTGAAAGATAGCCCTACAGCATACCGAAATATGGTCGTCCAGCCTCTGCTTGAAAACGTCCAGTGAAGAAGCATCCACCACCTCCAGAGGCAGTCTTGTTCCACTGCTCAACCACTCTTACAGTTAGGAAGTTTCTCCCCTCCATTCATCCGATAAAGATGTGAAGTTTCCCTGCTTGCCCAGTTCCAACCCCTCAGTCCATGGGCCTCTGATCCTAGAGATCAGACCCTGCTTTTGAGATGCTGGGCCCTCCCTCCAGTGATGTCACAGTGCCAGGGTTCCGGCCTCCATAGAGACGGAGAACTCTAACAGATGCACCAGATGACCGTTGGGCTCACATTAAACCCAACAGTCGTCGTGTTCATAGCACAGGCTGCTCTCTGGCAGCAGAGGCTGAGTTTCTGCTGCTTAGAGCAGAATATGCCTACCTTTGGACAAACGGTAAGTCATCTGGAGTGTTAGGGTTGAACACGTGTACATCCCATGTGTATGCGCATCCACCAGAGGTCATTTCGGGGGGGATCGCGGGGGATCGCAGTTCCCCCAGGTGAGATACGGGGGGCGGGGCACATGACGAAGCCCCGCCCCCTGCTTCCGGCCGCCCCGCTTCCGGCCCTCATTCAGCCAGGAGGAGACAGGAGAAGAGGGAGGGTAAGTTGCTTCCTCCCTGCCTCTCCCCACCCCTGCCTGCCTGGGGCCAGGGTGGGCCTTCGCAGAGCTTCCTTGCACTCCCGCCGGCCTTGCAGGTCCACCACCGGGCCCCTCATGGGGCTCGGCAGTGGAGCTGCAAGGCCGGCGGTGGCGGCCAGGACAGTTGGGGGCGGGATGTGTGGCCTTATGACACACTTCCGGTGATGTCAGGGGGTGTGGCCTTATGACACACTTCCGGTGATGTCAGGGGGTGTGGCATATGCTAATGAGTTATGCTAATAAGTTCCCCTAGCTCTTTTTCTACGAAACGACCCCTGGCATCCACCTGTTTGTAAGGAAGAGCCAAAGAGCGTTGACTTCCCAAATGAAACCAAGGACCAGTGCCTCATTCAAAGTGTGGTTTCAGTTGCACCTTAACCTGTATATGCATTGAGAGTAACACAATTATTTATTTGATTAATTTATAGACCACCTTCCCCCCAAAGGGCTCAGGGCCGGTGTACATCATGCCTAAAATATACAATACCGGGATTCTGCAATTCCTGCGGAATATGGCTGCTTGCTGAAAGCACTTTGTGCTTTGTGTCTGCCTCACTAGGGACATTTTAGTATAAATGTTGAAAGAAGGAATCCCAAACTTCCCCCCTCCCCTTCTGAAGAAGGTCATCGACAGGTGGACTCATCTGGATTTTTTCCAGATTTGTTCTGACAACATCAGGACCGTGGGGGATGGCAAGCCGGCAGTGTTCCCTCTAAGCTGAGTTGGTGTGAGCTAGCTCACAGTTTTTTAGCCTCTGGCTCACATATTTTTGTCTTAGTTCAGGAAGCCTGGCTCCAAAGCAAACTAATTTATGCAGTAGCCAAATCGCTCGCTCACAACTTTAATGCTAGCTCAGAAAGTAGCTTACAGGGAGCATTGATTGCTAGTAAGAGCAGACCTTCTACTACTCTTTTGGATTCCCTCTGTTTTCCTTATATTTATCCCTCCCTATATTTATTTATCTATATTAGGATTTTTCCTACTTCTTGTTTTCCCTTCTGCCTACAACAAGGACACTAAGAAGTATTAACAAGCAATATAAGCAAAGCAGATTAACAAAGAGCCTCCCCCCCCCTTTTTATTTCTCTGTTTCAATGAACTGTCCTGGAAGGGAAGCATTTCTCTCTGACTGGCATCAAGGCATAAAGAACTCATTAATTTTTTTGAATGAAAAGAGGGAGGAGTACTGGATCAAGAGGCTATTATCTTCAGATGGAGTTCTCAATCCAAAGGAATGACTAAGAAGTAAGCCTTCTTTTTGCTCTGTTTTATTACGTCTGCTTGGCTGTTGTTAAACTGATTGTGGAAATACAGTTATAATTAATAAGGAGGATTATTAAAATCTGACCTTATCTCCAGGGTGTGTACTCAACTCTAAGCATCTGATGTTGTTATATGTTTTTAATGGATTAACAAGAACAAGGTAAAAGACTGCAAAGATGAACAAAAATCAGAATTTTCATTTTACAGGACCCCCCCCCCTTTTCTCCTTCTCAGTGGATGCAATGTGTTTTGTTTACTCTGTAATCTTTTGACTGTATATAGTACACAAAGATTGGCACAAAGTGCCCTATCTGTAAGCCGCCCTGAGCCCTTGTGGGGAGGGCGGGGTATAATTTAATAATAAATAAATAAATAAATAAATAAATATTATACTTAAATGCTACTTGTGCTGATCGGATATTTTTCTGGACTGTATTAATGCCAGATAAGGAGTAAATTGAACTTTTTCTTTTTCCTCTTGCTCTTTGACAATTTCGCTGGGAAAATAGTATTGACTCTCCACCAAAGCAAAGAATGTAAACAAATTCAAATTTATTATGATCAGCAGGGTTAAAATACAACTTTGACAACTAATACAATCTGCATCTAGTATTTGCTCCGTTGTTGTACCAAACCCACACTGGAACAGAAAAAGATGCAGCTCAAAACCACATCATACCGACTGCAGAGTCACCCCTGAATGGCCATAAAACAGCCATAAATCTATGCAGACAGCCACCATAAAACCAGAGATTTAACGAAGTGAAAGGGGCATGCGGTCTGGATGCTGCTATAAAATTCGACAATCAATCAAAGTGAAAGTGGCATGCAATGTAGATGGGAATTTCTGTTTCAGTATCAGTTTGGTAAGACAGTGGAGCAAATGCTAGATGCAGATTCGGCCTATAGTAGAATGTAGAACTAATAAGTAAATCTAATAGTCCGACTTAGATGTATACGCTTGTTAAGAGCTCTTAAAACATTGATGAACTGAAGAGAGTCCATTGTTAGACTGTACATTTCACGGATGCAGAACTGAAACCGTTGTTTGAAAAAGAGACATCGAAACGAACGGTAGCTCTGGGGAAGTTCGTCCTTCCGTTTACCTTGACGTTGTCACTGACTGTCTGATGGCGTCCTGTTGTTGAAAAACAAAGATTAAAACAACATGAAGTTATCGCATATCAGAATATAACTGTTGTTTTCAAATTCTTGCACTGTATGCACCACTGCAGTAATTCTTGTACATTGTATAGTAGAATGTAAACAAGATATTGGATGAACTGATGAATGAATGTACTCTGAAGACATCTACTGGTCATAGTTTAAACTGCATTTTGTTCTCTCCCCTCTTCCCAATTAATAAATAGATGGACAAAATTTATACCTATTCTCTTTACTATTGTACTAATATTTAACATATTTTCCACAATATTTTTTGTTTTTAATTTAAAACATTTAACTATACTAACCAAACTAACAGTAACACCAACATTTAATATATTAGTGGCATAGACTTTAGTTTACATAAGTATTTGTTGTTGTTCAGTCACACAGTCGAGTCCAACTCTTTGCGAACCCATGGACCACATCACGTCAGGCCCTCCTGTCTTCTGTCATGCTCTGGAGTTTGCTTAATTTCATGTTCGTTGCATCTATGACACTGTCTAATAATCTCATCCTTTGTCATCCCCGTCTTCTTTGACCTTCAATCTTTCCCAGCATCAGGGTCTTCTCCAGTGAGTGCTCCCTTCTCATTTGGTGGCCAAAGTATTTGAGCTTCAGTTTCATTATCTGGCCTTCCAGGGAACAGTCAGGGTTGATTTCTTTTAGGATTGACTGATTTGATCTTCTTGCAGTCCAAGGGACTCTCAAGAGTCTTCTCCAGCACCATAATTCAAAAGTATATATTCTTCGGCGCTCAGCCTTCCTTATAGTCCAACTCTCGCAGCCATACATTACTACTGGGAATATCATTGCTTTGACCATATGGACTTTTGTTGGCAGGGTGATGTCTCTACTTTTTATTATGCTGTTTAGGTTTGCCATCGCTTTCCTCCCAAGGAGCAGGCGTCTTTTATTTTCATGGCTGCAGTCACCGTCTGCAGTGATCTTGGATCCCAGAAACGTGAAGTCTGTTACTGCTTCCATTACTTCCCCTTCTATTTGCCAGGGACTGATATTATATGTGAAGTGAAATTATATGTGTTGTTGATATTTAATAGTATTGTAATATTGAAATACTGGGTTAATACTTGTTTTAAAGTTGAAAATGACTAAGCTGAATCTGTAAATGTATAAATGAAAAAATTGCATGATATATTTGAAGGAAGGAAAAGGTTTAGGAAAGTTTGAACGGTGGCTACTTGTTTGAAGGAGAAAAAAGAAACAACAAGATGATGAAGATTTTGAGACTTTCAGAAATCTTTTCTCAACAAATGCAAACACTCAACAAATGCAATCTGTCAATCTTCAAATACAGGAAACCGAGCAAAATACACAAGAAAAAATTAAACAAGAAACAGCAAGCCTCAAACAGGAAATTAAAACAGGACTTGCAGGAATCAACACGAAACTCCAAGAACATATTCAAGAAATTGGTAATTAAGGAGAAATACAAAGAAATAAAATTGCATCAACAAACACAGGATATACTTTTGTGCTCTTTCTTGATCTGGCCAGAATATTGAAGTCTTGGAGGTACATTGCAGAAATCATAATCTACATTTTAGAGGGGGACCAGAAGACTTTGGCAAGACCAAGAAAAGTGGAACTTTCCTACCCACATGGCAGCCATCTGGGCTATAGTGTGATCTTTCCCAAAAAGTCCTAGTAAACCAGATGAGAGAAAAATTGTAGAAAAGCTGGGGAAACATTGGGAGGTGCATGAATGAACCATGATGTAATAGGGGAGTAGAAAATGTCCCCTCCCCCCGTTTTCCAACAGCATTCTGTATAGGTCAGGTAACTCAGTGTAAATGACTGCTGTTTACAGATTCCTGTGACCCAAACCTCTATTATATTAAGAACATAAGAGAAGCCATTTTGGATCAGGCCAATTGCCCATTCAGTCCAACACTCTGGGTGTGTTCAGACGGGGCATTTACAACGGTTAGGATGCCGGTTCCAACCGGTGTACTTACGAGCGTTCACACGGCGAACATCTGCCTCCCATCCCTAACCGTTGTAAGTCCCCTTTAAACTGTTGCACTCTTCCACTAGGTCCCAAGTGGTGGTAAACTGAGTGCAACAGTTGAAAACGGTGCACCCCGGCATCTGATCGCTCTCCAAACGTTATACAGCCACTTCCGTGGGAAGCCTGAGGCTTCCGGTTTCCCCCCCGCAATTTAAAAAAAAAACCTTAGCGATATGCGCTCAGGCGAAGCTTCGCCCTGAGCGTTTGTTTGTTTTTTAAAAAAACTTTCTTTAACTTCCCTCCCCGGCTCGTCCGGATGAGCAGCTGGGGGGGAGGGATGGGGCAGCACCCCCCAAGCCAAAGAGGGCGGCGGCAGCTGCAGCGGCAGGAGGAAGGAGGAGGGAGCAGGGAGCAGGGAGCAGGGAGGGGGCGGGGCCCGGGAGCAGCAGCAGACCCCCCCATCCCATCCCGCGCGCAGGGAGCGCGCAGGGGGGCCGAGGTGTGTGCATGCTGGGCAGGGGGGGCGGGTCCCTTACACGGGCGAGCATGGTGGTGGGGAGAAGAGGGGCAGGGCTGTGGCCGGCCGCTGACCCGGATCCGCTTGGCATGCCGTCCCTCCGTCCGTCCGAGTTTCCGCCAGCGGCTGCCAGGCCGACCCCCCCTCGACCGCCCGGCCCGGAGAGGTTGGCGCAGCCTCCGGCGCCGCGCCGCCCAGTCCAGCCCCTGCAGAAGATGCCGCGGCCCGGCCACCAGAGACCCCTCCGGCGGGGGCCTCTGAGCGCATGCAGAGCGCTGGAAAGGGACCACGGCTGAGCCTCTGCCTCACCCCACCTTCCACCCAGGGTGCCTCTCCGTCTCCTGCCCCCCCCCCAAGACCCAGCGATCGTGTGTGATTGCGTTTATGCCGGCAGAAAGGCCCCGTCTGAACGCACCTTGTCACACAGTGGCCAAAACCTAGGTGCCAGCAGGAGCTCCACCAGCGGGGCCAGATGGCCTCCCACTGTTGCCCCCAGTCACCAAGAATACAGAGCATCATTGGTTCCCCTGCCTGTCCAGTTCCAACCCCTCAGTCGATGGCCTCTGATCCTAGAGATCAGCTCCTGCTCTCCAGATGCTGGGCCCTCCCTCCAGTGATGTCACAGTGCCAGGGTTCCGGCCTCCGTGGAGACCAAGAACTCTAAAAGATCCACCAGGTAACTGTTGGGCTCAGAGCAGACCCAACAGTTGTGTTCACAGCACAGGCTGCTCTCTGGTATCAGAGGCTGAGTTTCTCATAGCAGACAAAAACATGTCTGCCATTGGACAAACAGTAAGTCATCTGGAGTGTTTGGGTTCAACGCATGGACATCCTGTGCACACGTCTGTCCACCTGTTGGTAAGGAAGAGCCAACCTATCTTCACTTCTGGAATGAAACCAGGGACCAGTGGTTTACTGAAGGCACATGTCAAGGGGAAAAAAAATCAAGCGTACACTGTATGCTGACTGTACATGTGTGTTGACTGCAACTTGTGAAGAGCTTTATTTATTTATTAAATTAGATTTAATAGGCTGCCCTTCCCTACAAGTAGGGCTCAGGGCAGCTTACAACAAAATAACATACAATAAGTAATGCAAATTAAAATCGACATTAAAACTACCTAAAAACAGATAAATAAATAAGACAGTATACATTCCAGATGGCGAGAAAAAATTCAAGTCCTCAGCCCTAGGGGGGAAGGGTTATGAGGGATGGAGAGAGAATATGAGAGTGCCCGATGTCATACTATTTTATCTATATTTAAATTTATATCCCGCACCTCCCCGCCATAGCAGGCTCAGGGCGGCTAACAACATATTTATAAACAATACAATAAAAATTCAGTATATATTAAAACAGCATTAAATTAAGAGTACAATATAAAAGCATGATCATAATACAAGAAGGCAACTTCCATTTGGGTGGCCGCCTCCCAGGCCCTGCCAAGCTGTTAATCATCCGGCTGGGAAAGGTGTTAATGTTACAGCCAGGTTGGTGAAGATGCTGATATTAGGGCCAGGGCTGTGATTTCAGGCGGCCCCTTAGTTGAAGGCCTCGTGGAAGAGCTCCATTTTACAGACCCTGCAGAACTGCAAAAGGTCCAGCAGGGCCCTGATATCATCCGGGAGCTCATTCCACCAGTGGGGGGGCCACCACAGAGAAGGCCCTGACCCTTGTTGTAGCCAACCTGGCCTCTTTCGGACCCCATCGGCTGCATTCTGGATTAGTTGGAGCTTCCGGGTTAGACACAAAGGTGGGCCTGTGTAGAGTGAATTACAGTAGTCTATCATGAAGGTGATCATTGCATGGATTACGGTGGCTAGCTCAGGGCAATACAGGTAGGGAGACAATTGCCTAACCTGGTGCAGTTGGAAAAACGCCAGCTTGGCAACCTTCACAATCTGGGCCTCTGTGGTCAAGGAGGGGTTCAAAGTCACTCCCAGGGTCTTGGCAGTCTGTGCTGGTGAGAGAGAGGTGGCAGCCCAACCAAGGCTCCCCCCCACCCGCCACAGAATCTCTGTAATACCTGGATTCAGTTTCAGACGACTCTGCTTTAAACATCTCACCACAGCCTCCAAACCCTCAGCTAAATTCCCAGGATTGGTATCTGACTGGCCACCCATCAAAAGAAATACCTGGGTGTCATCGGCATACTGATGACACCCCAAGGCAGATTGTAATCGACTGTATCAAATACTGCTGTAAGGTCAAGTAAAATCAACAGCGGTGACCTGCCTTGGTCCAGCTGTCTGTGGAGATCATCCGTGAGGGTGACCAATGCCATGTACATCCTGTGTTCGCGGCAGAAACTGGATTGAAATGGATCCAACACTTTGGGTGTGGAGTGGTTGGGGTTTTGTGTGTGTGTGCATGCCTGGAGGTCATGGCTGACTTCTGATGACCCCTGGTGGGGCTTAGAGGTAAGGGACATTCAGAGAGGTGGCTTGCTATTGTCTGCCTCTGTGTCATGGCCCTGGTATTCTTTGGACATCTCCTATCCAAGCACTTGTTAGGGTCAGCCTTGCTTAGCTTCTGAGATATGATGAGATCAGGCTTGCAGGTCAGGGCAGGTCAACTTTGATTTTCAGAAATCCTGGAAATGATGGACAAGGAAGTGGAGGGCATTCCAGCAGAAGTAGTTGTGGCAACCATGCAGGCTGTGCAGAAAGCTGTCGCAGTGGATCCCATACTGGGGAAGGTGACTCTGTTGTTGATCCTGCTGTGGGGAATGTGGCAGTGGGAATATCTGCTTGGCCCTTCTCTCTGCTGGATCTTGATGGGGGCAGCCAGAAGGAATGGTACTTGAGGTCATAAGGAATCTGAAAAATAATAAATCGGCAGGCCCGGATGGGTATCCTCCAGAGTTTTATAAACAATTTGCTACCATCTTAGCTACACCAATAGCCGAAGCCTGCAACAATATTCTATCAACGGGTCAATTACCACCATCTTGGAGCTCTGCTTCTATAATAGCAATTCCAAAACCAGGAAAAGACATCTTGAATCCGGCCTCTTTTCATCCCATCTCACTTTTTAACCAGGACTACAAAATATTCACGGCAATACTGACCAAAAGATTAAACTCCTTCATCTCACAATACAGCCACCAAGATCAGTTGGGACTCATACCAGGTAGAGAGCTAACCGACAATATCTTCAAGATGCTGAACATTATCTTGTCCTGTAAAAGATCGAAACTGAACTCACTACTCCTATCACTCAACATGGAGAAGGCGTTTGATTCTCTTGAAATATCCTATGTAGTTGCTCTTTTATGTCACATGGGATTTGGACCTATGTTCCTTTGAGCCATCACCTCAATCTATGCGAGACAAATCGCCCAAGTTAAAGTAAACAGATTAATCTCCAGAAATATCTCACTAAACAGGGGCACCAGACAAGGATGTCCTTTGTCGCCAGTCCTCTTTGCCCTGGCTCTTGAACCGCCGGCAGCTGAGATGAGAAATAACTACAACATTCAAGGAATTCCTGTTGGACCTCATACCTTCAAATTAAGCTTATTTGTGGACGATATTCTTGTATATCTTCCAAATCCAGCTGCATCCTTGACACACCTTCAACGAGTCCTGGTAAATTTGGTTCAATATCTGGACTCAAAGTCAACTAATCTAAATCATATATAATGCCTTTAAACCTCTCACCAGATCTTGAACTTGACCTCAAAAACCGTTATGATTTCCAATGGGCCTTCACTGCTTTTCTGTATCTGGGAATTCACCTACCCAGAAAGATGACTGGTTTACTTTCCAAGAATCATCAATCCAAATTTTTGGAAATCAAAGTAGACTTCCACAAATGGGAGAAAAATCACCTCACCTACTTAGATGGATTGCACCTTATTAGATCTTTCGTTCTCCCCAAATTGCTATTTTTAGTTTGCACGATTCCTATTGAATTGCCACGTGATATGCTTTAAAAAATGACAATCTACCCTCAAATCCTTTTTATGGCAAGGCAAACATCCAAGAACAAGCTTTTTGACGCTCAGACGATGCAAATCACAAGGCAGTTTAATTATCCAGACTTGACGTTCTACTACAAATCAACTTTGCTGATTCCCGTAATTAAAATGCTACGACATGGTGATTATCTAGACTGGGTCAAACCTCTAACTCCTCTATTATCTCCACTCACAATTCAGGAAACTATGTGGAGTACCTCATGTAGTCGTCCATCCACAATCAACTACAATATGTTCCTGGCCAGCCATCTTAAAAAACTGGGACTTGTATCGATCTATGTTACTGCCAAAGTACTCCAGATATACTTCTTTTCTCTTCCAACCTTGGTTCCCTCCTGGGAATGACAAAAGATTAATCGACAGCTGGAGTTTGGGTGCCTAGGGTAACAAATTCTAGTAACGGTTGATTAGAAACAATTAGTTGCATACCTCTGATCCTTGAGATCAGCCCCTGCTTTCCAGATGCTGGGCCCTCCCTCCAGTGATGTCACAGTGCCAGGGATTCCGGCCTCCATGGAGACGGAGAACTCTAAAAGATGCACCAGATGACTGATGGGCTCAGAGCAGACCCAAGAGCCGCTTTTGTCTGCAGCACGGGCTGCTCTGTGAAAGAAAGATTATCTGAGAAGAGAAAGCTATGTCTACCTTTCTTCAAATGGTAGAGGGTTAGGGTTCAATGTCCAGAGGAAATAGTAAGTCATCTAGAGGGTTAGGGTTCAATGTCCAGAGGACGTCCATCTTACAGCATGTTTAAAGCTCAGCAAGAACCCTCTTGCAGTCCCCACAACAGCCATGTAAGGCCAGCCAGTTCTATCACCCTGCTGCAGGAAAGGTGGTTGATGAGGTTCAGAGGGAGTCGCCTTGCCTGACTCCACCTTGTAAGTTCACAGGGGAAGCGGGTCTCAAACCAGAGGCACCGAGACATCTGGGCCTCTCTGACACAAGAGGTATTTTTCACAAACAAGAGTTTATCTGAAATATTCTCCAAGCATTAAAGAGCTTCTCTCCAGATGGGTCCATGTAGTCATTGTTGCAGGAAGCTGAGATCTTGGAGCATGAGCAGGTATGAAGCAGGCTAGGGATCAGTTTCCTAACTTGAAGAAGGAAATTGTAGTCAGGCGATCTCAAGAAGTTCACACAAGTCTGTTTGGAGGGATGATGGGAGCAGTTGGGAAAGAGGGTTTTTTGAGAGTGACTTATTGCAGGTGAAACTGATTCAGTGTGCTTGAGTATCCTGAATTCTATCCTTTCCATATTTCATATCCCCACAGAATATGGTTCACAGAGCAACATCTTATCTTTCTAAAGCGCTGCAGAAGACCACTGGATGGTTCTCAGCAGTGTTCATGAAAGGATATGGTAAGGAACTTGGAGACGCCTTCAAGCCCTGATGGGAAAACAGCCGGGAACTCCCCGCAAATCTTACCTGTAGGGATGGCCGGTCTGTGAGGAGCTAGAGGTTGGACGACGCTGCTGACCCTGAGTCCACTTCCATTGTGCAAGGGGACCCTTTGATCCGAACAGTTAACTGCATCTTCGGGGTATCCTCTAACTTAGGGAGGCGGAGTACCTGTAGGGATGGCCGGTCTGTGAGGAGCTAGAGGTTGGACGTCTCTGCTGCCGTCTCATGGGTGGCGGCGGGGTGGCCTGCCTGAGTTGGGGGCTGCTGGTGCTGGCTTCCCTTTGACCGGCAGATGTGAGCGAGGTGACCCTGTTTCCCACAGGTGTGGCAAGTCGCGTCGCGGAATCAGCAAGACTTGCACTTGTGTGCCCTGCTGCAACTGGCGCATGAGGGACAGCCTGTGGTCTTTCCGGTGGGTCTAGAGGCCGCAGGACCTGGTGGCTTACGGCGCTAGGGCAGCTGGATGAGACGGACGTCCTTCTCCTCTGAGTTCTTGGGGCCCAAGTCGGGGAGCACGAGGTGAGATGCCGCAGGCAGACGGTCGCCGTAGGAGGCCTCATGGGCGATGGCGAGTTGTAGGGCTGCGTCGATTTTGATGTCGGCGGTGCCTATCCTCCGCAGCTTCAGGTCGCTGATGCCCCACGCAAATTGCGTCAACAGGTTCTCCTCCACCTTGGTGAAGGCACAGTCCATAGCCAGCTGGCGCAGGGCTGCCATGAAAGCTATGGCCAACTCGCCCGGTTTCTGGACGCGGCCCTGGAACTCGATGCGCCTGATGAGCATGGTTGGCCGGGACGTGCGGTACCCCATCAGTGCGTCGATGATCTCCTCGTATGAACACTCGAGGATTGACCGAGGCGCGAGGAGGCTTTTGGCGAGGCGGACTGTGTTCACTCCACAGGAGCTCAGGAGTAGGGCTCATCTTTTGCCCGGATCGGTGACCTCATTGTAGATGGGATGGCATGTCAGTTGGTCGGTCCACAAGCCCCATAGTTCGGGATGGGATGGATCAAAGATCTCCAAGTTCCCCAAAGCAGAAGCCATGGCGTAGCGTTAGTGGGGAGCGGGGTTCCTTGATGCGGTGCGCGGTGTGGTGCTGCTCGAGAGCGATGCGGAGTGCGTCGGCTGGAACGATGCTCGGTGCTGTGCTGGGATGCGAGCCAGGCCTGGCTCAGCGGAATCCCACCTTCGTCACCACTGAAAAGTACTGGGTTCACCACATGGAGGACTCTGACGACGACATGCGGTTGCACACGTTTATTGTACTTAACACAAGACTAACTCTAACGGCCCGACAGGGACAACTATATACATATCCACCCAGCACCCCCTATTTCCATTGGAGGGTTTGAATGTCCCGCCAAGTGGCTATTGGTTGGGGCTGGGGGAAACCAGGATCCAAAGTTTCCTTTGTTTCAGGAGCCAAGCTCCTGCATGTTCCATGGACCCCTGGTGGCGGTCCATGTACATAACACCTGCGACCTGCATCCCTCCCGAGGGCCCTACAGTCCGGGGTGCTGCACGCCCTACATGAAGCTCACCCGGGAGTTGTGCGGATGAAGGCACTCGCCCAGTGTTATGTGTGGTGGCTGGGAATAGACTGAAGGGTGGGTCTGGGGATGCCAGGCCTGCCAGGAAGTCAGGGCTAATCCACCCCATGCCCCCACCCTGTTCTGGGAGTCACCCGGAAACCCTGGTCCTGCCTACACATAGACTTTGCGGGGCCTTTCCAAGGGCATTTGCTCCAAGTGGTTGAAGATAAGCCCCGTGGCCACCACTTCTTCAAAGGCGGTGATATGCGCCCTCTGCCGCATCTTTGCCACACATGGACTGCCCGACACCCTGGTCTCCAACAATGGAGCAGCTTTTACATCAGCCAAATTCCAGGCGTTCCTGCAGGGCTACCTGATACGGCACATCAGGTCAGCCCCATTCCATCCCACGACCAATGGACAGGCCAAGAGGATGGTCAGGACCACGAAGGAGGCCCTCTGCCAGATCACGGACGGTGATTGGGAGTTCCGGCTGGCCCGATTCCTCCTGGCGCAGAGGACGACGCCCAACCCCGTCTCAGGCCAGAGACCTGCTTAACTCCTGATGGGGTGGAGACCAGTGATGTTGCTGGATCGGCTGCACCCCGACCGCGCGCTGGACGCGAGGAAGATGGTTGAGGTAAGGGACGCTCCAAGGGGATTCTTTCCGGGGGACCCAGTCTACCTGAGGAACTATGGCGCTGGGCCCGAATGGATAGCAGGTCGGGTAGTGGGAGTCACCGGGCTGGTCTCTTATGAGGTTTCCACAGAAGACGGTTGAGTACTGAACAAACACATCAACCAGCTGAGATGGTGCCAGGAAGGAGGACTCCCCGGACCAGTGGTAGGGGCGGCGAGCCCGCCGGAGGCAGGGGTGGAACTAGAATTTCCCAGTACCTGCGACACCCAACTGCAGGACCCCACTCCAGGGGCAACAGAGGCAGTGCTTCTGCAGCCGGTACCGCAGGCCACCGAATCTCTGGAAGGCACTGCCCCGGCTGCTGGTACCCCGGAGCCGGTGCCGACTCCTCGCCACTCACTGAGAGAGTGCCGGGCCCCTGCATATTTAAGAGACTACGTTATCCAGGTGGGGATGGACTATGTGGGGAGGGGTGTTGTGTCCTGGGAACCGCCACTAGGCAGTGGCCAGGTGTGCAGAACTTGATTCTGAAAGAACAATAGAGGCTAAGGTCCAATAGGGGAACCAATAGAAACCTTGGCGGGAGATTCAAACCCCCCAATGGGATCCAGGGGAGTTCCCTTGGATATGTATATAGTTGGCCACTTGGCCGTTTGTCCTTTGTCTTTTGTAGTGTGAAGTACTGAGTAAACACGTGTTCCTTATGTCATTGTCCGAGTCGTGATGTATTGAACTGAGTACTTTACATGGGGAATCAAACCCGGTTCTCCCAGATTAGAGTCCGCGCACTTAACCACTACACCAAACTGGCCCTGTTGCCTGGAGATCAGTTCTAATCCCAGGACGTCTCCACCTGAAGGCTGGCAACCCTTTTTACAAATGTTTAATTTGCTAAGCACCCACACAGAAGGCAGTTGGCTTTAACATTATGGAGAATACGGAACATCAGCAGTCAAAGTACAGCTTCTCTCTAGTTCAGCACTTGTACGCCCTTCTGTAAGGGATGGGGAAGATGGTCCATCCGTACATTCAAGTTCTGACCGCTGGTTGCTGGGGGACAGACCATAAGTGGATTGATCTGGGGAGACAGTAGGGTTGCCAGGTCTGGGTTGGAAAATACCTGGAGACTTTGGGGGTGGATCCGGGAGAGGGCGGGGTTTGGGGAAGGGAGGGGACTCAGCATGGTACAATATCATAGAGTCCCCCCGTTCAAAGCAGCCATTTTCTCCAGGGGAGCTGATCTCTGTCAGCTGGAGATCAGTTGTAAAAGTGGGAGATCCCCAGGCCCCACCTGGAGGCTGGCAACCCTGGGAGAGAGGGAGTGCCTGACAGATGGCTCCCTCCCCTTCCATATTTCTAGCTGACTGGGAAGGTGGAGCTGTCTGTTGCCCAAAAGCAAAGGGGTTCCCATTCAAAAGTAGGAGGTAAGTTCAATCACATCACTCCCACCAACTCACAGCCGTGTTCTCCAATGAAACAACTCGCCACAAATTCATTGGACTCTATGGCATTGTTGGGAATCTGCAATGCTACAATGCAAGAGCCTGCACTTGCCTATGTAACCCAGGTCATTTTTACTTCTAACATTTTGTTTCTATTACAAGGTTTAGCATTTAGGGCCTAGGGTATGGTTGCCAACCTCCAGTTGGTGGCTGGGGATCTCCTGGGATTGCGATTGATCTTCGGGCGACAGAGACCAATTCACCTGGAGGCTGGAGAAAATGGCTGCTTTGGAAGGTAGACTCCACTGAAGTCCCTCCTTTCTCCAAACCCGCCCTCCTCAGGCTCCACCTCCCCAAAAATATCCAGGGATTTCCCAACCTGGAGCTGGCAATCCTAGCCTAGGAAACAAAAATTATGATGTTACCTACCCTGAGTCCACATGCGGGAATGGGTGGGATAAAAATAAATGCAATCCATCAATAAAAGGCCACAGAGGATGGGCGGTTAGTTAAGTTGCTCCTCTGTTACCCTGTCAGTCTGGCCTGCAGCAGGAGAGAAAAGGCCCAGAGCCTGACTGAGGGAACTACTGATTTCTCTACAGGTATGTGATGGGCCCAAACCAGGAGGAAGAAGAGGAGATTGGATTGATACCCTGCCCTTCACTACCCAAGGGAGTCTCAGAGCGGTTTACAAACTCCTTTTCCCTTCCCTCCCCACAACAGGCACCCTATGAGGTAGGCGGGGCTGAGAGAGCTCTGGCAGAAATTGCTCTTTTTCAAGAACAGCTCTGACAGAACTATGGCTTGCCCAAGGTCATCCAGCCAGGTGCAAGTGGAGAAGTGGGGAATCAAACCCGGTTCTCCCAGATTAGAGTCCTCCGCGCTCATATTTGTTTGTTTTTCTGTTGTTATGTCTTTAAAATTCAATAAAGAAAGTATTTAAAAAAAGAAGAAGAAAGAAATAGCTAGCTAGCACATTCAGCCCCTGCACCTGAGACCAATCACCGGCTAGGAACATTGCTCGCAGGTGGGAACTGTCAGAATGTCAGCATGACTTGACAAGATCTATGACAGGACTAGATCTAAGTTAGCCACGTGTTTGCCTCTGTGACATAATAATGAATTGACAGCTCGTCTGCCGTAAATCAGGAGGCAAGGCAAGCCACAAACAACTGGCTCAGGGGTCACAGACAGAGCCAGGGACTATGCTGGAGTGCTCTTAATTACTGGAGGCTGGCGAAGATCAGACGCCCGGAGAATACGTTCCAGGACTGGATCAGCCGGAGAAAAGAACTTTGATACTTGGCCCCAGCCCAGTTTCTGCACAGCTGCTTTGGACAACGTCCCAAGGGATAAGTATTAGTCTAGTTAGAATAGCTTTCTGTTTATTTGTTTGTGTCTCGCTCACTGAAGTTTCTCCCTAATGTGTATGTTTTTAAGTGTTTGTTTATAATAAACCTAAATGTTTTAATTGGAGTAATCACTAATCCTTATCACTTCCAAAAGTTACAACTTGGAGTTCTCTAACGAGCCTCCTGCTATAAATCTTTCAGTGCGCTGATGAGCATGACCCTGGGAGAAGGTAAATTCGTACCCTGTAGGTCTCTGGGAGTGGCCCGGGCTAGGGCAATACACTTAGAGGCGGCAGGCTAGTGCCGTAATAAAGGGTCAGGGTCATCACAGCCAGTACACATTCGTGAGGTGGCCCACCGCATGGCCGAGATCCGATCCTTTGCCGCATCTTGGACTGGGTGAGAAGGGGGTGGCCTACAGCCTTGGCGGGGGCGGACTTCACAGCATTCGCCTCCCGCAAGGACGAGCTGTCATCTCACAAAGGCTGTGTAATGTGGGGTGGCCGGGTGGTGATTCCGACCTTGTTAAGGGAACGAGTCCTCACAGCGCTACACGACACACATCCAGGGGTAGTCCGGATGAAAGCCCTGGCCAGAAGTTATGTCTGGTGGCCAGGGCTGGACCGGGACATTGAGGACCAGGTGAAGTGCTGTCAGCCCTGCCAAGTATCCCGACCTGAGCCTTTCCGAGCTCCCGCCAGGGCCTGGGAATCATCACACAAGCCCTGGTCTTGGCTCCACCTGGACTTTGCGGGGCCATTCCAGGGTCAACTCTTTTTTATACTAGTGGATGTGTACAGCAAATGGCTTGAGGTCATCCCGGTGCCGTCCACGTCCTCACGAGCAGCCATCCGGGCCATGTGGCACATCTTCAGCGCCCAGGGGATTCTGGACACTCTGGTCACTGACAACGGTACGGCATTTCCCTCTAGCGAATTCCAGGACTTTACCCGCTATTATGGAATTCGCCACGTCAGGTCAACCCTGTTCCACCCTGCGACCAACGGCCAAGCCAAGTGCATGGTGCGCATGACTAAGGAGGCGTTCTGCCGCTTGGATAGTAAGGACTGGGACTACAAGCTGGCAGCTTTCCTCTGGCCAGAGAATGAGGCCCCACACCACGACGGGACGCAGCCCAGTGGAGCTCCTTTTGGAACGGCGCCTGACGACCCGGCTGGATCGCCTTCATCCCGATCGAGCACCGGAAGAGGAACCGGCCATGGAGTCACCCGAAGCGGCCAGAGGGTCCCCCCCCCCAAGGATCCGGTCTACGCCTGGAACTATGCGTAAGGCCCGCCATGGATTCCGGCCCGGGTAGTGAAAGTCCGGGGATCCCGGTCGTACAAGGTGTCCAGCGAGGACAACCAGATACTACACCGCCACATCGATAAGCTACGGCGGTGGGTACTGCCACATGACCCAGAGGACTTTGAGGACCCAGACACCCCGGAAACTCCAACGCCACCTCAGATCCTGGACGACATGGCCCAGCACAATGAGGTACCCTTCGACCCTCCAAAAGGCAGCACAACCGGGCCCTGAGAAACAGCGCTGCCAGCACCACAGCCGCCAACACTGGCCATCTCTCAGCCGAGTGTTACGGTGTCACCTTCCACCCCGGTGCCCGCACCTTGCCGCTCAATGAGAACCCGTAAAGCACCCTCCTATCTGCAGGACTTTGTGTGTGGGTGACTTTTGGACCAAGGGGGGAGGGGTGTAATGTATCCATCCCAGACCATGTGCGTGACCATTTCACCACGCGGTCATGCAAAGCAGCCGAGCTTCGCTCGCAGTAACAATGGGACAAGCGGATCCTAGCCGGCACCTATTGGCAGCCTAGGCTCCCGGCTGAGAGCCTATGGAACTCTCGGCCACTGTAAATAGCCAATCACTTGTGTGTGGGTGTGTTTTGGGTGCGGGGTTGTTGCACATATAAACCAGCCTGCAAGCTGGGTAGTTTGTCTTGTTCCGAGCTGAAATGAAGTATGAGAGCTGAAATCACTAGTAAGTCTCAGTACTTTTCAGTTGGTTTCTGGGTGGGAAAGAGAGAAGGAAGCAGAGAAGGCCGAGGATATGGGGGTTGCCTGGAGGAGGGAAAGATGAAATAGTGTGAGGAAACTGATACGGGGGGGGGATGAGGTGCCCCTTGCCAGTCCTTTCATTGTGCAGCTAGGCCTGGCTGGGCAACCACCACAGTGCAACTGAGCCATAGTTTTCCTGCGTAGAGGCTGCCAGGGGGAGGGAAGGAGGGGTGAATCAAGATGAGGGGAGATAACAGTGGGTTGGTGGGTGGGTGGGAAGGACAGAATGAAGCAGGCAAAAGGAGAGGCTACAGAGACTTTCAGGGAAGAAAAAGAGGGGAGGGGAAATGCCCCCACATGCTTGTTCTGTCTAATCTCCACTTCATATTGGTAGCAGATCTAGAGTTGCCACTGTGTACATCTTATAGGAGTAACTAGTTATCTGCTGAGGGCACCTTTATCATAAGGATGTTTGCAAGCACACATTTGCTGCATTGACACATCCTAATTTCAGGTTATACGGCTGAAAATCGCAAGGAATGAAGTGAGTGTATCTGAGGGTAAACCTGTAAACTTAAGGAGCCATCACAAGATAAATGATAAACAGTTTTATTGGATGCTTCTAATTCTTCAGCACTTTTCTTCTTGGACTGAATGCGTGATAATGAAGCACGTTCCTGATTCTCTGAGCCCAGACAAATGCTACCATTCGATCATATCTGTAGTTCCTGTGGATCCAGAAAAAGGTACCGTTGACTTTCCTGAGAGGCTACTTCTTGTTTGAAAGAGCAACTGCCACGATTAAGGCAATCACCAGGACAAGTCCACCAATTGAGACCAGAATGGTGATTACGACCATTCCTCCAGCTCGCCCTGCATACGCCACGTCAGCCGAATTATAATCTGTCACTGGAAGAGGAAGGGAAACAGATTTGAGAATTAAAGTGATGAATGTAGGTTTGCAAAAGGGCCAAACCTGTGTTCTATTTCCCTTGAATTCTTCTCTTGCATAGTAGCTGGACTAGAAGGCATCCAGGTACACAGGAAGAGTATGCACACATGCATACACAATCTGTCTGTGCACCAGTTGAGAATTCAGAGCAGTCATCGCCTTGAGTAATCAAATATTCCTATGCAAACAAAGAAGAGGCCCCACTACTATGGAGGCTCCACTACCATAGAACCGGTGTGTGGGGTAGTGGTTAAGAGCGGCGAACCGAGTTTAATTCCCCATTCCTCCACATGCAGCCAGCTGGGTGACCTTAGGTCAGTCACAGTGCTCAGAGCTGTTCTCTTAAGAGCAGTTCTCTCAGAGCTCTCTCAGTCCCACCCGCCTCACAGGGTGTCTGTTGTGGGGAGAGGAAGGGAATAATATATAAATAAACTGGGGTATAAATCCAACTCTTCTTCCTTTGCCATGGACTTTTCTAAAGGTCGCTCTCCAATTGGCCGCTCAGAGCTCACAAAGTCAAGAACGACCCTAACCCTGTCAGAGGACTCACTACCGTAGCCAGGTGTGGCACCTTTAAGGAATGCTAGCCTGCTCCTGCTGTGGGGCATACATTGCCACATCCTTGCAGGGCTATTTTAGGTCTCAGCTCACCCTCAGCTTTTGCTGGAGCCTGGAACAACATTTAAGCTAGTGACTCCAGCTCTTTGACACCTGGACTTCCGCCCTGCCATCACCTGTGACACCTGGAGCTGCTGCCTCCTGCCCTGCCATCACCTGTGGCACAGGAGAAGACAGCAAGGGAGCTGTTTGCAGCTCTGGCCAGGAGCTCCATGTTCACAGAAATCCCAAGGAAATTATATGCAATATCCAGGTTTGCTTACAAGGAGATTTTAATAAGTAGTGATCAAGCTTACAGAAATAGCAGGCTGAGTTCCCATCCGCTGGTTCTGGAACGCACCCCTGGCAAAACAGCAGAGGCTCAACTTGCTCCTGGCTACCAGTGGCCCACCAGGAACACTCCCTGTCAGTTAAATGACCAGTCCACCCTTGAATGGGCTAAGGTGACCCATGGATCCCTCCTTTGTGTCCACTTTAACAATTCTACATTTTCATTTGCTCGTGGCTGAACCCTTTGTTTTCCTTCTCAAAGTGGTAAGCTTAGTGCTGGTATAATTTAATAGAAAATCCAGGCCCCACTCTTGCTCAAACTAAAGGAATTTTTCTCCCCCTATTCCACCTTTGCTTAAGCAAAGCAGTTATTCTACATCAGGACACCCCGTTCTCTTTCCAGACTCACCATTTCTGGTCTGTATTGCTGGTGACCAATCTGTATGACCCCTTATTTCAGACTTGTCATCCAAAAGGAAGAAATTCACCCTTGAAAATAGAGACGGAAAGGGAAAATCGAAGTTTACACATGCATGAAAAGCAGTTATATAAAACAGTACTGCTGAGAGTTCTGATGATAGCTTTACGTTATGCTTTACCATCTTGGTTCGCTGTGTTCTGCCAGCCTTCCTGAAAAACTAGCCTTGCTTTACTCACACTGGGGAAATGCCACCAGGATCCAAAATCCTGGCCATGGACTGACCATAAACTTCAGGATTTTTTCAAAGGGAAACTAAACACCTCGATGACTTATCTGCTCTCTCACTACCTGTAACTGCTCTCCCACCTGTATCTGCCAAGCCATGTGCTTTTCCTTCAAAATGCCACCTCAGTACCCTTTCTTCAGTGTTGCTTTTCCTAGAACGCTACACACCAGATCAGAGTCCGAGCACTCAACCACTACACCAAACTGGCTCTCACTCTTACTCTTACCTAATCCTCATTAGCCCTTTATCAAACCAAAACTGCCCATTTCATCAGTTTGTGCTAAAGAACATTAAAAAAACCTGGAATACATTATTGTGGGAACCATGTACCAAGAGCTCATCCCTCATGTCTACCTGCAATCAAACATCCTTACCCTCTGAGAAGGACCATGTGAGTCCATGGCTTGCAGATGAAGCACGGATCTTTAAAGAAAGCTAAAGAAAGCTAAGGTACATCTGTCACAGTCAGGGTCCATAGTTACCTATAAAAAGTGGACGGCTTAAGAGCTTGATTACAGAAGGATCCTTTGGTTTGACGGCAAAATTCTGCTCCCACCTGGAAGCCTATAACCTTGAACAGCTCATATTGGCTATTATCCATATCCATCACCACAAGATCCCTGGCTGCACTACATGGGACACCCTTGAATTCTCCGGCAAAATATACTGTGGCTTGCGGAGTTTTCCGGAGATTTTGAATCTCATCAGTATCTGTCACACCTTCAAAAGAAAACACAATCAGTCTGTTTCATCAGAGAAAGAACAAGAGTTGTTTTAAATACGCAGGTCAGGCTGCTTGTGATTTTCTTCCTTGACTGTACCAGTTCAGACTGAAAATGTGCCATTGCATGTTTGAATAGTCTCTTTAGAATAAAGTTCCTGGACATGGAAAGCTTGCGTGGCAGGAAAAGGCACTTTACCCGGCCTCCTTCTTGACACTCTAGCCACTGATATACAGCGAGCCTTTTTTTTATTTTTACCACGGAGCATTCAAATGTGGAGTCTGTAATTTACCCACATCTGGGATAAAAAAACAGGTTAGTGGCATTAATTTAGTGGCAGTAATTTTTTTGGGGGAAACGGAAAAAAAGGAATTAAAGAACCCCCCCCCCCCCAGCCTTCTCCTTTAAATTGTAGCCCCGTGGCTGCTTTCTATATTATTTTTAAAAAACTGTTAGAAAGAAGAATAATGGAACTGCATGTAATTCTGCTCTGTGCTTAGAGACATTAATGCTGGAGCAGAAGAAATAAGGAAGCACAAGCTATTTTTTTTCTTCCTTCAAATACCCTAATCACAGGTACGGTTGCCAGCCTCCAGGTGGGGCCTGGAGCACTCCTGGAATTATTTACAACTCATCTCCAGACAACAGAGATCAGTTCCCCTGGAGGCCGCTTCAGACTCTGTGGTCCTTTCCACACTTGGATCTCATCCCTGGTTTGATCAGAGTTCAACTCGTGAAGAAACAACTGGTTTAAAAAGGGATGGGACCACTTTATCTTGGAAAAAATCACAGATAAGGTTCAAAGATCTGAAATCTGCCCAAAGCAATCTAATGTCGACGAAAAATGGTACCCATTTTTGGACTACATTCTTACGCAAGTTTGCCAACCACATAACCCTCTGTATCATACTTTGATTTTTTCTTAATGGCAGTCTTTTATGCTAAATATCTCCCTCTCTTTCATTCTTTCATTCTTTTATGTTTACAAATGTGTGTACGATGGTGGAAATCTCTGATCCCACTCATATCTAATGTACATAACACTATCGAACATCAAACACAGTCTACTTCTAGATGGTGCGACAAGGCCTAATCAAACTGCGAATGTTTTTAAAGATAGATAGTGCTCATCCCGGAACAAAAGTTGTAATTGTGAGTGTGATAAACGAACATGATTCAACTTATGTATGTGCGCTATGATTTACAAATGTACTGTTTGATCTTCAATAAAGTTTATAAAATCTTAAAAAAAAAAAAAAAAGAGTTCAACTCGCGACACAATACCTTGCATTTATCCCTGGTTATAACAGCATCCGTTTATCCCGGGACACGTGTGGGGTGAAACTGGGGTGACCTCAATGTAACGCGGAAACAAAAGATACCCCAAGATAATTACAGGGGTGAACGCGCGTGTAGTGCAGAATGTAAGTTCGGGGACAGGGTTGAACTAGGATTTAAGGTCTCGTGTGGAAACACCCTATGATATCGTATCTCCACTGAGCTCCTTACCCTCTGAAAACTGCCCCTCTCCAGGCAGTGCCCCCAAATCTCTAGCAATTTCCCAAGCTAGAGTTGGCAACCCTAATTTTCACAAATCTTTATCACAGTTGTTTGTATTGGTTGATCACCACCTAGGGACTGGCAACCCTAGGGCAGAGATGGTCATGAATGTCTCCTACAGCAATTTAAGGCAGAAGTGCATCCAAGAAATGCTGCAGGAAGTAACTGGTAAAACGTCTTGGGGTAAGGGATCCACACACCCCTAAGCTGTTACCATGTCCTGCCTAAAGCAGAATTTTACCATTCCTATCAAGGAGGACCACCTGAGAAACTTTGATGTGGTTAGCAATGTGGATCAGACCCACCTCTAGCTTTTGCATGAGAAGACACAAATGAAAAGACTCACGTCTATCCCATACCTGCTAGGGTGGTTGCATCAGGAAGCTGAGCTACTGCTACCTTGACTTTGGCCAGCGCGAATTTTGAGGAGGAGACACACGTGGGAACATTAACAAGAAAGTTGGTGCTCAAGGTGGCTGCTAAAAGCATGCTGTTGTTAGGAAAGAAATCCAGCGCTGAAAAAACAGAACAAAAGAATGAATGTCAGGGCTGACTTTTGCTCCATCCTGGTGCCCTCTTGGGTTTTGTGTCACAAAACCTGGCAAATGACCAAAGAACCAGGATCTATAGCCCTTTTCATTGTACAGAAAGCAAAACAGTGCTGATACAAGGAGGCTAAGCCAGAGCAAACCATCCCAGGTCCTAGCTGCGAACGTATAGCTTAGTCTGCATCAACTCCAACAATTTTATTTGGAACACAACATATATACATCTATTTATATCTCCATACACAGAAGAGAAGAGATTGGATTTATACCCCACCCTTCACTACCCGAAGGGAGTCTCAGAGCGGCTTACAAACTCCTTTCCCTTCCCCTCCCCACAACATACACCCTGTGAGGTTGGTGGGGCTGAGAGAGCTCTGACAGAAATGGCTCTTTTTCAAGAACAGCTGTGCCAGAACTATGGCTTGCCCAAGGTCATCCAGCAGGTGCAAGTGGAGTGGGGAATCAAACCCGGTTCTCCCAGATTAGAGTCCGCGCATTTAACCACTACACCAAGCAGCAATATCCTTCGTATAAAAGTGACTGAGATGTAATTTTTCTTCTGGCATGGTTCCTCTGTCTTTAAACATTGCCCCAAAAGCAGAAAATCATCCCATGAAACTTCCTTGGCATACAGTGATGGGAAAAGCTTTGCCAGTTTTAATTCCTGCTTGCCACAAGAGTCCTTCTAGGGAAACGCTGTAAGCATCAGCCTTGTGCAACAGAAGACAAAGAAATACACTCTGAGGTGGGAAAGTACTAGGAGGTCCTGGTGAAAAATACTAGCAAGCAATAATCCGGAGTTAAGTAGCCTTTATCGGCATAGAAAAAAAATTGATACAAGTTAATACAGTTTAAAAGGTAAGTTAAAACCGCAACATACATATACATCAGTGTAAATATAAGATCCCTTGTTGTACCTTTATAGCAAAATAAAGAAACTTAGCCACCTTCTCGGTGACGTTGGAGGAAAAATAATTCAAAAGTCTATAAACCTTAGGTGCATCAGATCAGTCCCTCATCCTAACTAGAACAGAATGTAAATGCATATAACGTAGATCTGTATACAGGTGACAATAGAGAAGAACATGAGTGATTGACTCAACACATTTTTTATTACAACGGCAGTATCTGGCTGAGTAGGCTATCTTATTGAATCTGCCATAAAAAACTGCAGAAGGCATGGCATTACATCTGGCAAGGGAAAATGCTCTGCACTGCTGTGGCACCTGCAAAGAAGATAGATATGGGGCCATTTTCCCAGTAATGAGGGGAATCTCAAAACTCAGCGGGGAGCAGGTTTTGTTGGCCTGACTGAATAACTTCTGGGACTAAGATGTCTATTGACCCGTTGTGTAGCATTTTTTTTTTTACTACTAATAACCTTCAGTTAAACCACGAGAAGACAAAAATCTTAGTCTTTTCAAAAAAAGTGGAGATCTTACAATTGGGTCATTGCTGGGAAAAGAGAGCAATAATCTGGATAAGAAATAGTCATCAACTAATAAGGATGTTTATTTACCCATAAAAGATATGGTACTTCAGAAAATAGAGGTCCAGTTCAAAACTGGGGTTACAGTTTTGTTCGGTGGTCCGATTCATATCGATCAAATTGGTACACCAGTCTGCACAATTTTGGAACACCTCCATGGTCGATTCCTTCCTGTCAAGGTAAGAAGGGAATACTCACTGAATGTTTCAAGGCCTTCCAGTGGAACAGCCCATCCTGATCTCAGGCTGCCAACCAAGCACAGGAGTGCAATCCACTTCATTGCGTACTTGTGGGTGACTCGAGTCCAGCCAGGTGGGCAACTGAAGGGACTGTTACCTGGGCTGCATGTTTTCTTTGAAAGGAATGGGCGGGCCTTGCCTCACCTTTGCAGGCATGAAAGAGAAACAAGCCCAACAAGATAGGGATGAGATGCATTCTGTAGATACGGGTTGCCTTGCAAAGTGTGTGTGCTGGTCACTGTGTCAACAACACAAGCCTTAAAGGTAAACAGGGATAGAAATGAAGGGTTAAAGGAGATCTGGGCTGGAGCAAGAAAGCATTGGGTATTTGTTTCTTTTCAGATTTCTTATTCTTTGTTCCATGGGCCAGAAGGGTGCAAAAGTACAAGTGGGACACAGTTGCATGGAACAGTGTCCCCAAGTAGTGTTGTGGCCAACTCTGGGCTGGGAAATACCCAGAGATTTTGGGGGTGGAGTCTGAGGAGGGTGGGGTTTGGGGACCGGAGGGACTTCAATATGGTATAATGCCATACAGTCTGCCTTCCAAAGCGGCCATTTCCTCCAGGTGAACGGATCTCTTTTGTATGGAGATCAGGAGATCTCCAGCAGCCACCTGGAGACTGACACACCTAGTTCCCAAGTGAGGTGCAAGGCATCTAGGGGAAGGTGCAGTCAGCAGCATAGTGTGAGGGGAGGTTCTACCAGCCATTTCCTCAGTTTGTGGATAAGAGCATGGACTGTAATCTGGGAGAACCAGGTTTGATTCCCTACGTCTCTACATGCAGCTGCTGGTGTGACCTTGGGTCAGTCACAAGTTCTCTCAGAGCAGTTCTTGAAAGAGCTCTCTTAGCCCCACCTGCCTCACAGGGTGTCTGTTGTGGGGAGGGGAAGGGAAGGAGATCATAAGCCACTCCGAGTCAAGGGGTAAGATATAAAGGCAACTCCTTCTCCTCCTCCTCAGATCTTTCTGCAACTGCTTGTACCTCCTGGGGGGTAGATACAGGTCCCCATAATTTTCTCCCCAATAGCTGAGAGGAAATGATTCCGAGTGGGGAAACGGCCTGGGGGGAAAGGGTTAAGCAGCTTCATCTCCCCAACCCTCACCACTCCTCACCCGTGTCCTCTCAAGAGTTCAGTTTCAGGTAGCTGCTGATCAGTGAAAGAGCAAGAAGCTTCCTCTCCCCAACCCTCACCACTCCTCACCCGTGTCCTCTCAAGAGTTCAGTTTCAGGTAGCTGCTGATCAGTGAAAGAGCAAGAAAGGGCAGAGTTAGATGCAGCTGCTCTCCACGCGTAGTTTGGTCCACAGCACATTTCTTAATTGGTCAGAACGGTATGGCCATCTCATTCCTTTTAATAATAATGTTTAAGGTTTATATACAGCTTTAGAAGGCTGGAAGGTTGTCTGGGAAACGACTGTCTACCCAGGCACTAAAAACAGCTTTGTACCCCTTGTACAAGAACGCGCAAGAGTGAATTCTATATGGGACAGAACGGAAATAAGTCCAATATACATTGCAACCCGTGTTCCCTCTAAGCTGAGTTAGAGTGAGCTAGCTCACAGTTTTTTAGCCTCCTGCTCACACATTTTTGTCTTAGCTCAGGAAGGATGGCTCCAGAGCAAACTAATTGATGCAGCGGCCAAATCGCTTGCTCACAACTTTAATGCCAGTTGCACACAAAGTAGAATTTTTGCTCACAAGACTCCACAGCTTAGAGGGAGCATTGATTGCAACCAAAGTTGGTTTCGCATTTCGATTCTATATTTTATTTGTATATTTTTTAGACTTTTACGCTGCCCTTCCCCACACGCAGGGCTCGGGGCGGCTCACAACAATTAAAACACAGATAAAACAGTTAAAAACAATAAAACCTTCAATCAGTTGTACAGAAAATCAAACCCAAGATGGCCCATAAACACAGGCGTGTAGTGCTCCTGTGGGTCTGTGCAATGTCCCCAAGATTGACTAATGGGCGGTGGGCAATCAGCCCTGACAGTCCCTCAACATACCAGGTCAGTGGGGTGGGGCAGGGGAGGCCAGCATAACAAGACACCCGTTGCCTCAACCAAAGGCTCGGTGCAACATCTGGTTTGAAAGCTGACGTGGCCTTTTATCTTGGAAACAAATGTGGCTCGAGGGTAGAGCCTCTGCTTGCCAAGCAGAAGGTCCCAGGTTCAGTCCCAGCACCCCCAGTTAAAAGGATCAGGGAGTGGGTGGTGGGGAAGACCTCGGTAGAAGGCAGCTTCATGTGTACCTGGAAGTAATAGTGGCGGACTGGCGGTAGCGCTTTCTGGAACTTGCTCCGATCAACAACGGTATCTGAACGCCCTTCTTGCTCCCACTTTTCCAAGCCTGGAAATAAGATAACTTTTCATTTGTGGCCCAAACTTCTAGCCCTGTAATGTGAAACAAGACTTATGTGCTTCCCTGAATATGCATGGGAACAGCTGAGGCATCAAAGTTACAGAGCTCTTAAGAACATAAGAGAAGTCATGTTGGATCAGGCTCATCCGGTCCAACGCTCTGTGTCACACAGTGGCCAAAACCATCTGTGTCACACTGTGGCCATCAGGAGATCCACCAGTGGGACCAGAACTCCAGAAGCCCTCCCACTGTTGCCCCCCCCCCAAGCACCAAGCATACAGTGCATCACTGCCCCAGACATAAGAAGATAAGAGAAGCCATATTGGATAAGGCCAATGGCCCATCCAGTCCAACACTCTGTGTCACACAGTGGCCAAAACCCAGGTGCCATCAGGAGATCCACCAGTGGGACCAGAACTCCAGAAGCCCTCCCAGTGTTGCCCCCCCAGCACCAAGAAGACAGAGCATAACTTGCCACAGACAGAGTGTTCCATCTATACCTTGTGGCTAACAGCCACAGATGGACCTCTGTTCCATATGTTTTTCCAGTCCCCTCTTGAACCTGCCTGTGCTTGTGGCTGCCACCACTTCCTACTGCAGTGAATTCCACATGTTAATTACTCTTGGGTGAAGCTCAAACCTCAGCAGATTGCCAGCTGCTTGGAGATAAAAATGTCTGCCCCTTTGACAGAGGCTTGATAACATGTCATTTGCCAGGTGATGTTGTTTACCTCCATTCCAAGAAAAGTTTCTGCTGTCCACACATTAAACCCCTACTAAAGGGACAGGACATTTTTCTCTAAACCAGCTGGAAACCCTAATACAGGCAGCTTACCTAGGCATTCTTATTTTGTCAGGCTTCTGATGGTCCAGTGCAGGACAGCAGCATATTCCAGTTATGTGTATAATTTGCTGTGAGTTTTCAGGATTGGCTTTTTTGGTTTTCTTGTTTATGACTATGATTCTGAGATACTCTTAAATGACAAATTTATTCGGGGGAAGGACGTGTCTTTTTTGTTATTCTGTAGTGATGCTTTTGATACTGTCCATGGGGTTTTCTGAACCCCGTGGCATGAAACTGAAGCTCAAATACTTTGGCCACCAAATGAGAAGGGAGCACTCCCTGGAGAAGACCCTGATGCTGGGAAAGATTGAAGGTCAAAGAAGACGGGGACGGCAAAGGATGAGATGGTTAGACAGTGTCATAGATGCAACGAACATGAAGTTGAGCAAACTTCAGAGGACGGCGGAAGACCGGAAGGCCTGGCGGGATCTGGTCCATAGGGTCGCGAAGAGTCGGACTCGACTGTGCGACTGAACAACAAAAGTGATGCTTTTGTAATCCCAAATACTACTTTTGGAAGACAAATGCAGGGTGCTCATTTTTAATTTCCCCCCAACTAAAATATATCTTTTTATTTCATGTATTTTACATTGTGCTTGTAATTTACTGCTTGCTTATATTTATTGTATTCTTATTATTTCCAATTCATTTTCTCATATTGTTTTTATTAGATTTCAAGGGGTCCAGGCATAACTATATGTGTTCATAGATAATTTTTTCCTAGATAAATCAGTAAATAAGCATTGGGGACGCCAAATTTTCTACTTCTTAATAACATTTAGCAAGATTACTTATACAAGTTGGGAATGCCATATAATCTCTCTTTTAAGGCTTCCCCTTCAAGTTTGATCATGGCTGAGGAGAGCAACCATTACCCGGGGACTGGAAATTTGTAACTTAAAGATGAAAATGTAGAGGGCTTTTTGCTAAAGCAGTTCCTTTGTAGCTTGAAACACATCACGCCTAAACCCAGAAAAGGGCAGCTAGCTTCCAGAAATTCTTTTCAAACTGGTTCCTACAGGTATCAAAACAGGTTTTTCTCAGGGTTGTTTGCTTCTTAGTTGGTTAGCTGGGGGTGGGTGGGTTGCAAAAGGTTTCCTGCTCTTAAAAATGAAAAAAGAAGAAGAGGCATTCGGGTGACATTGTCTGAGACAATGACAAAGTCTAGTGCTTTGCGGGGAGGGGGTGTCTCCCAAGAGCAGAGTTGCCAGGTCTGGGTTGGGGCATGCCTGGAGATTCGAAGGTTTGGGAAGGGGAGGGACCTCAGCAGGGTGTACTGCCATAAATATTTGAAAGGCTGTCATTTGGAGGAGGGCAAGGAGCTGTTCCAGTTGGCAGCAGAGGCGAGGACCCGAAGCAACGGGTTTAAATTACATGCAGACGGGTATCGGCAGGATATTAGGAAAAACTTTTTTCACGGTCAGAGTGGTTCAAAGGCGGAATCAGCTGCCTGGGTGGACTAGAGGGTCTGTATGGCCCCTTCCAACTCTATGATTCTAGAGCCCACCCTCCAAAACAGCCCTTTTCTCCAGGGGAACTGCTCTTGGTCATCTGGAGTTCAACTGTAATAGTGTGAGATCTCCAGCTGCCACCTGGAGGCTGGCAACCCCAAGGCAGAGCCCAGAACAGAATGGGTCTGTTTAAGGATGGTGCACTGCTAAAAATGGGCTAAGAGGAAAATACCACCTGCCTTTTGCTTTTCTAGCAATTAGGGTTGCCAAGTCAAAAAAACCTCACTGGCGGGGGAGCCTCGCCGGGCTCCGGGAGCCGTCCTTGGATGCGCATGCACCGCCAGCGCGTCACCAGAAGAGACGCGCGACGTCGACCACGTTGGTGGCGTGGCCTGGATCGTCGGAGGGAAAACCATAGAGTTTTCTGTAGTGTTTTCAAAATGACTTGAATGTATGTATTGGATGTTTGTGAATCATTCCATTACCATCTCATGTTAAGCTTCATCCTGGGCTAGGATCCTAATGTAACCAATGGGAACACTAGCCCAGGAAGCAATATCCAATCACTATGAAGAAGCTCCCTGAGCGGGAACGTTTGTGATTGGCTTTTAATGGTTCTACCGCATTGGTTGATTATTGTATAGTAGGCGTGGCTATATTAGCCAGGAATGTTTAAATACAGAGCAGCTTCTATGCCAAAGCTGTCTTTGGCTGACTGATGTTGTACTGTGTTGGAAGTGAGTTCGAGTTGAAGAACAAAAGCCGCATTCTTGCTGAATCACTCTCCGACTCTTCGTTAAGTTCATGACTTAACAAGTGGTGACGAGGATGGGATACTAGGGCGGGTAAGCAGCCCCGCTAGTATCGACACCCTGACGGACAACAGCGAGCAGATCGCCGTGGCTGATCAGCAGGCACCACCCGCTCCAGTGGTAGCGCCTGTGAGGATGGCCACAAGCAGCCAGAAGTTCGAGGCATTCAAACCTACGACCGAGGACTGGGACGCTTACCTAACGAGGTTTGAGTTCCACCTCGAAGCGAATGACATCACGGCAGAGGAAAAGAAGAGGGCGACCCTTCTCAGTTCTTGCGGAAAGGGTGTGTTTGACATCGCCCGGTCGCTAGTGGCACCAGCTGATATCAAGACGGTATCCTTCAAAGATTTAATGGATAAGCTGAAATCACACTTCTCTCCACAGCCGTCAGAGATTGCCTGTCGGCACGCTTTTTACAAGCGGGGCCAGGCACCGAACGAATCCGTGGCCGAATATGTGGCGGCCCTGTGCAAGGCAGCGAGGCCTTGCAACTTCACGAACGTGGAAGAGGCCCTCCGTGACCGACTCGTTTGTGGCATGAAAGACGAGTGACTACAGCAACGCCTATTCGCCAAGAAGATGTTGACCTGGGCCCTCGCATACTCCGAGGCTGTTGCCGCGGAAGCTGCTGACAGATCAACCAGGGAGGTGAGACAGCGGCTTGCGACGACCGAACAGCGCGTCCACCAACAGATGGCCGGCGACGGAAGCGGTGACTTGGATGACGACGTCTGCACGGTAAAGGCGGGGGCGAGCAAGCGTACCCCACGGAAACCTTCTAACGGCCCGGCTTGTTTCGGCTGTGGAGGGAAGCATCGGCGTGAGCACTGTTGGGCCAAGGATCTCGACTGCCGGACGTGCGGAAAGCGGGGCCACGTCGCTCGAGTCTGCAAGGCATCGAACAACTCAGCGCCGGAATCCCCGGCCAGGAATCAACATCCCCGGGCTGCCGCCAAGGGAACCAGCCTGTCGACCGAGTCCACAGTCCTTCGCACCGATGGCCATGGTAAGATTAACGTCACCCTCTACCTAGACGGGGTTCCATGTGAAATGGAAGTGGACTCCGGATCATCGGTGACGGTGTTGTCAACGCAGACGTGGCACCAGCTCTTTCCTACGAGGAGTCGTCGTCGACTATGAGCCGCAGACACTCGGTTGTCTGATTTTCAGGGCAATCGAATTCCTTTGGCGGAGCGGAATTCATTCACTGTTGAGTTTAAGGGAAAATGTGCCATGCTTTCATGTTTGATTGCTGAGGGAAACCGTACGAATTTGCTTGGGTTGGATTGGTTTGGCCCTCTGGGGATTGCTATTACGGGTGTTAATTCTGTCACTGAAAATAAACGGGCAGTACTGTATACGGAATTTCCGAATGTGTTTGGGGACGGTCTGGGGAAGTATACAGGGCCCCCGGTGTCGTTCGAACTGGATCCCGCTGTAACCCCAATCCGATTAAAGTATTGGAAGGTGCCCATTCCCCTTAAACCAAAAATAGAGGCCGAGATCGC
>NW_015164706.1:3666-4172 GCF_001447785.1 Gekko japonicus | reverse complement strand
ATGCGCTCCTACATAAAAATGTAAAATGGCCCAGAGCATGAGCGGGCTTTCGAAGGGGTGAAGGGACTGTTGTCCTCAAACGCGGTGCTGACGCACTACGACGAGAATAAATTACTGGTATTGGCGGCTGATGCGTCTCCATTTGGGGTGGGGGCTGTACTCAGCCATGTCATGCCGGATGGCCGGGAGGCCCCTGTTGCCTTTTATTCAAGATCGCTGTCAGAGGCAAAAAAAAACGATGTGCAGATCGATAAAGAGGGCCTGGCGCTGGAGGCTGCAGTAAAAAAGTTTCATGACTTTATATTCAGGAGAAAGTTTATTCTTGTAATGGATCACAAGCCCCTGCTGGGAATCTTTGCCTCGGACCGGCAACTTCCCAATATAATGTCTGCCCGCATGTTGCGGTGGGCTCTGTTTTTGTCCGCATATGAATACGACCTTGAACACCGGCCGGGCAAGGCCATCGGACATGCGGACGCTCTCAGCCGCTGCCCTCTGCCCGGCCA
>NW_015164706.1:0-3183 GCF_001447785.1 Gekko japonicus | reverse complement strand
GGACTGGGACGCTGCTCCGGCCTGCACAGTTTTAGCTTTGGATGAACTGCCTGAAGCACCTGTTTCGTCAAAAGACATTGCTGCTGCGTCAGCTAAGGACAATGTATTGGCCCGAGTATTAAACTGGGTGTGGAGGGGGTGGCCGGCAGGGGGTTTGGAACCGGAATTCAAACCTTACTGGGCGCGCGAAAATGAAATGTCTATTTCAAAGGGATGTTTGCTGTGGGGGAACCGGGTGGTGGTACCTCACAGTTTACGAGAAAAAGTGCTGAAATCACTGCATGAGGGCCATCCAGGAATGGTCCACATGAAAGCGTTGGCCCGGGGATATGTATGGTGGCCCGGCATGGATGCAGACATAGAAGAATGGGTCCGAGTTTGCACGCCCTGCCAACAGGCGAGACCCGAACCGCCAAGCGCTCCTCCACAAAAGTGGGAATCGGCGGGAAAGCCTTGGTCAAGGCTTCATCTTGATTTTGCGGGGCCTGTACAGGGACAAATGTTCTTGATTGTGGTTGACGCATATTCAAAATGGTTAGAGGTGGCTCCCATGACCTCCACCACTTCAACGGCCGTTATTACTGTGTTGCGCCGCTTATTTGCCACCCACGGGCTGCCAGATGTGCTGGTGAGCGATAACGGTGCACAATTCGTGTCCCAGGAGTTCCAACAGTTCCTGACCAACAATGGGATCAGGCAACTGACATCTGCCCTTTTCCATCCGGCCTCTAACGGCCAGGCGGAAAGAATGGTCCGTACGACCAAGGAGGCCCTTGCGAAGCTGACGCAAGGAGACTGGGGGGTTAAACTGGCGTCTTTCCTCCTACGCCAGCACGTAACTCCGTGCTCTGCCACAGGCCGCAGCCCAGCCGAGTTACTGATGGGGCGACGCCTAGCGTCTTTACTGGATAGGCTACATCCAGATCTGAATGACTTAAGGCCCCAACAGCAGAGTGTTGCCACCAAGGTCCGCACATACGAATGTGGAGATACTGTGTTTGTGAGAAACTATGCAGGGGGACACTCGTGGCTACCAGCCACGGTTACTGATTTCCTTGGGTCCCGAATGTACGTGGTGCAACTTGTGGATGGGCGCAAGTGGAGGCGCCACATTGATCAGTTGAGACAGAGGTGGGCAACTGGCCGCCCCACGTCACTGCCGACTGAATGCTCCGAACCCGAGGACCATCCCGTACCTATTCCAGAGGTGAGTACTGACGGGCCCACCGAGCCCAGTACTGTCCCTGAGGGAGGGCAGACCCCTACTCTTGGACCTGCAACAAGGGATGGAAGTGTGCCTGGCTCACTCGAGCGTGAGTCAAGTAGTGTTCCCCCAATTCAATTGTGCCCTAAGCCTACACCGCTACGTAGGTCTCAGTGAACACGCCATGCACCGCTCTACCTAAGTGAATATGAATGTACCTGAATGTTTTTACTTAGGGGGGAGGGATTTGTAGTGTTTTCAAAATGACTTGAATGTATGTATTGGATGTTTGTGAATCATTCCATTGCCATCTCATGTTAAGCTTCATCCTGGGCTAGGATCCTAATGTAACCAATGGGAACACTAGCCCAGGAAGCAATATCCAATCACTATGAAGAAGCTCCCTGAGCGGGAACGTTTGTGATTGGCCTTTAATGGTTCTACCGCATTGGTTGATTATTGTATAGTAGGCGTGGTTATATTAGCCAGGAATGTTTAAATACAGAGCAGCTTCTATGCCAAAGCTGTCTCTGGCTGACTGATGTTGTACCGTGTTGGAAGTGAGTTCGAGTTGAAGAATAAAAGCCGCATTCTTGCTGAATCATTCTTGCTGAATCACAGTTCACGACTTAACATTTTCCCTCCGACGATCCGGGCCACGCCCCCAACGTGATCGACGTGGTTGTGTCACCTCCGGTGATGCAGCCACGCTGCGCTTCGGGGGGCGGAGTTCCCCCCGGGGGGGCCTGATTCTGTGGTGGCGGAAATCGGGCCTCCAAAGCGGGGTTTTACCCGCCACCCGCCCCCACTTGGCAGCCCTACTAGCAACTGGCACATCGCCGACCAAAGAGAACAACCAGACAGAGTCATTTCCCTACCCCACACCCCAGGGAGGTTGGAAACCCTTCCAAGGAGCCCTCAAGTCCCTTCAGAGTTCCTTTAATGTATTTACATTACATGAGAATGTAAATAATGGTGGATAAGCTATCCCCCCCCAATAAATCAGTAAATAAGCACTGGGGAGGCTCAACTAAGTTGTCAGCACCAGGTAGCGCCTCAGGATCCTTGCTCACATGCTCAGGCTCCACATCAGACTCTTAGTTATTCTCTTGTGGATAAGCAGACGCTGAAAGGCCTCTGTTGCCAGCCTCCGGGTGGGCCTGGACTGGAGATCTCCCAGAATTACAACCGAAGCTCAGATAAATGGGTACCTACCTTAGATGGTAGGAGGTCAGTTCCTCTAGAGAAAATGGCTGCTTATAGAGTCAACCCTCCAAAGCATTATAACGCCGCCAAGGTCCGTCCTATCCTTAACCCCCCCCCCCAAATCTCCAGGAATCCCCCCACTCAGAATTGGCAACCCTATTAGTTTCAAGGCCTCCTGGCCCTACACAAACTTGTATCTTCTAAAGCACAGCTTAGGGTTGCCAAGTCTACTTACCATGGCGGCAGGGGAGCCTCGCCGGGCTCCGGGAGCTCTACGGTGATGTGCACGCTACGTCGCTCACGTTGAGGACGTGGCCACAATCGTCGGAGGGAAAACCATAGAGTTTTCCCTCTGACGATCGGGGCCACGCCCCCAACGTGAGCAACGTGGTGGTTGGGTCACCTCCAGTGTCGCAGCCACGCTGCGCTTGGGGGGGCGGAGTTCCCCCCAGGGCCCAATTCCGCGGCAGTGGAAATCGGGCCTCCAAAGCGGGGGTTTACCCGCCACTTGCCCCCACTTGGCAGCCCTAGCACAGCTTCCTCCGGCTCTGTCTACACATGGCTTACAGGAAGAAGCAACTGTGCCTCCCCCGGCTTTTTTCATGTCCTCAAACTGCCCCATGGACCTGCTATTGAGTCTTTTGTGAAACTTAGGTGTAGGGTTGCCAGATCTTACCTGGCTGCCAGTGGGGGGGAGGGGGGCCCCTCGCGCTTCAGTCCCTGGAGTTTTTAGTGCACGCACCACGATGACATCAGCCGGAAGTGATATCATC
>NW_015164705.1:571527-608728 GCF_001447785.1 Gekko japonicus | reverse complement strand
CCCAGTCAATCACGCTCAACACCAGGATCCTCAGTTCATTCAGTTTATTGAGAGAGACAGAGAGTACGTGAGACACCATAAACTCTTGTGTCAGGAATGGCGGGAAAGGTGTGAACCCCAGAGGATATACCCCCTTCAAAGGAGACCCCCTGATACTACAAAGCCAATGAGCAGGTACCCTAAAGCATGGGCTAAAGCAGGGCCATTATATTCAGAGCGGGAAAAGGAGAGCGAAGAGATGCTGCAACTTCAAGGGCACCTAGTGAGATAAGCGGCGGCAGAGAAGGAGGGAGGGAGGGAAAGGAGCGAGCGAGCCCAGGCCTCCACCCCTCCACACACAAGGCATGGCAGCGTTAGCTGACATTCTGCCCCTCCAAAGGGCCCCTCCCCCCGGATTCCTTGGGGAAACGAGCATGGAACTTCCGGAGAAGGCGAGGAGCGCAGACATCGGAAACCTCCGCCCTCTCCCTGTGTTGCAGCCCAAAATCACTGCTCGGCACCAGATGAGCTCGACTCTGTCTTCCCCCAGCTTCTCCTCATAACCGCCTTTAGTCCCCACTCCAGTAATTGCAGTCACCCTGGACACCATGGAATTGGCCCCTCCTGTGCCTCCCTTGCCAGCCTAATGGCACACCCTCTCTGCTCAGGGCTGTCACCATGCACAATGGCTGGCCGGCCAGAGAGGTCTCTGGGTGCCCCTGCCTGCCAATCAGACATTACAGATTTGGCCAAATTATCAATATACTTCTATGAAACTACATTACACATGAAATGGCCAGTACATAAAGGGTAGGAGTGGAGATGTGTTAACGAAACCTTGACTGAGATTCTACAACTGCCATCAGCAAAGTCTGATCCTTCTTCTAGAGAAGAAGAAGAAGAAGAAGAAGAGATTGGATTTATACCCCGCCCTTAACTACCCAAAGGTGTCTCAGAACGGCTTACAAACTCCTGTCCCTTCCCCTCCCCACAAGAGACACCATGTGAGCAATGTTCCCTCTAAGCTGTGGAGTCTTGTGAGCAAAAATTCTACTTTGTGAGCTACTGGCATTAAAGTTGTGAGCGAGCGATTTGGCTACTGCGTAAATTAGTTTGCTCTGGAGCCATCCTTCCTGAGCTAAGACAAAAATGTGTGAGCTGGAGGCTAAAAAACTGTGAGCTAGCTCACAATAACTCGGTTTAGAGGGAACACTGCCTGCAATGTTCCCTCTAAGCTGTGGAGTCTTGTGAGCAAAAATTCTACTTTGTGAGCTACTGACATTAAAGTTGTGAGCAAGCGATTTGGCGACTGCATAAATTAGTTTGCTCTGGAGCCATCCTTCCTGAGCTCAGGGAAAAATGTGTGAGCTGGAGGCTAAAGAACTGTGAGCTAGCTCACACTAACTCAGCTTAGTGGTAACACTGCCTGTGAGGTAAGTGGGGCTGAGAGAGCTCTTGACAGAAACTGCCCTTTTTCAAGAACAGCTCTTATCGGAGCTACGGCTTGCCCAAGGTCATCCAGCCAGGTGCAAGTGGAGGAGTGGGGAATCAAACCCGGTTCTCCCAGATGAGAGTCCGTGCACTTAACCCACTACACCAAACCTGGTCAGAGAGATGTTCCTAGGTTGGACTTTAGTGAGCAGAGTGGCAGAATACAATCCTTTATCTGTGGATCATACACATGAAACATGTAGGCTCCTATATGTGTAATCTGGAACTCTTCATTTTCCAGAGTTCCATATCACATAGACAGCAACCTACAAGTGTCCAGTGTAGGTGTGTGATTTCTGTACCTTACGGTTTGATCAATGCGTGGAGGCTGAAAGCAGGTCCAGTGAATACAGTTCAGATTCTCTGTCTCCACACGCTGAATGGACCTAGATTTAGAACCACAGCACAGTGCCAATCCTTTGAGGGAGGCTGTGCTTGACATACGGATAGCTAATTTGGTGGCTGCACTCCAGGGAAGTCTTGCTATATAAATGAACTTCTCTAGAGCAAGTGTGTGAGTTACAGTCAGTGGATTTAGGCTGGAGTGATTTTGCCCAGGATTGAACAGTTAGAGTGAAGCATTTTGCAATTCCATCTCTAACAACAGGTACATTTGGAATTATTGTTTGCATAAAAACAGGGGATTTGTGCGTATCTGTGTTACGAATATACCAAATAGTATAACTTTATGTATTAAGTTATGCAAAGTAAGTTTATACTTAATAAGGCAGTAAGTATTTCATGTACTTTAATTCTTCTCCTGTCCAGTTTTAAAGGGGGAAAATATACCTTTCAATTGCCAGACAATTTTAACATTTATAGCCATATGCTATTCTGACCATATTAATAGTGGATTTTGTTTACTGCTAGGTGATATCGATCATCTTAATATTTTTTTCTTTTAATATACACTTAGGAACAACTAGGAGCTAAAACTCAAACAAATGTTAAAACATCTGCACTCGTTTTATCTTACATTTAGCATAGCTCTAGGGGTGGTAATAGGGAACCTTTAAAATTGTGTGGGGAATTAAATGGGGATAAATCAGAATAAATGAGTTGCAGATTCTATGCTAGCATGACTCTTGGTAAAACGTTTTCCTTAGGCCTCCTTCAAAATGGCCCTACTTTGGCTAAATTACCTTGTACTATAATTAGTTTTCCCTTTGTAGTTTCTTCATTTTTCTTTCTATCTGCTACAGAGTTGGCCTTCTCAAGGCTCTTTAGACGTCATCCGGTTTACCTTAGAGCACTAAATTTTCCCCTTCAACTCTTAACTGTGACTCAACCCGCCCAGCTTATCTTTCATTACATCGCATTACTTGGTCTTCATTTAGCTGTCACACAAACATTTCCTTTCGGTCTACAGATTAATTACAGCCTCCTGCATTCTTCAGCACAAATATCTCTTGCACGTTTGAGACTCCCTACAAAGTTTCACAAGGAAAGTGCTCAGGGTGATTCATACAGAATCTGGAATGGGAAGGGGGGGGTGTCCATGGAACAACGTGAAGGCCACAGATCAAGTATCAACAAAGGCAAAACACACCTCATACAAAGAGAAATAGGCCCCTGCATGACCCAAAGCTGATGCAACCAGTTCCGCACTAAGCCAATATATTAACGGCGATTTATTTATCAGGGATGAATGTGACAAGGCAGGAAGGATCACTCAGTGAAGAATTATGTGTAATACAACAGGTGTGGATCTTAGGAATTATTTCTCCATATGCAGTTCTTTTCTACTGCAACTCCTACATTGCCGGTGTGCAATCTTAATACTTATAGGGAAAACTAACATAGCAGAAATGCTGCCAGTAACTCATGACTATAAAAAAGGTAAAGGTTCCCTTGCTCGAAAGCCAGTCGAATCCGACTCTAGGGTTGCAGTGCTCATCTCCGTTTCAAAGCCGAAGAGCCAGCGCTGTCCGAAGACGTTTCCGTGGTCATGTGGCCGGCATGACTAAACACCAAGGCGCACGGAATGCTGTTCCCTTCCCACCGAAGTGGTACCTATTTATCTACTTGCAATTTCTTGCTTTCGAACTGCTAGGTTGGTAGGAGCTGGAACTAGAGATGGGAGCTCACTCCGTCATGCGGCACCCGGGTCTCAAACTGCTGAACTACTGACCTTCCACAGCCTGCAGTTCAGCGTCTTAACCACTTGAGCCACCGCAGCTCCTATACACATATCTTATAAGATGCTTTTCTCCAGCCCTGCTTGCCATGCCCATACCTGCAGGGGTGAAGCAGGTAGGTAGCAGTGACAGGGTTTTTTCAGTGGTGGTGCCTTGCCTTTGAGACTTGACTAGTGCCTACCAGTTTGGTGTAGTGGTTAAGTGCACGGGCTCTAATCTGGGAGAACCGGCTTTGATTCCCCACTCCTCCATTTGCACCTGCTGGATGACCTTGGGCAAGCCATAGTTCTGGCACAGCTGTTCTTGAAGAAGAGCAGTTTCTGTCAGAGCTCTCTCAGCCCCACCTACCTCACAGGATGTCTGTTGTGGGGAGGGGAAGGGAAAGGAGTTTGTAAGCTGCTCTGAGACTCCTTTGAGTAGTGAAGGGGGGGTATAAATCCAATCTCTTCTCCTTCTTCTACCTTAGTCTCCTTCAGATATTGGGGCAAAGCGTTTTGTTTCATTTAGGATTTTAACTAAAGGGTTCCAACTTTGTTGTTGTTTTATGGTCTGCTTTTAGCCTGAGGATTGTTTTATTAATATGGTTTTAGGCTTCTCAATATGGTTGTGCTGGGTGTTTTTTGCCCTGGATTTTTTTAATGGCTTGTTTTTAAAGGGGTGGGGGGGTTGGTTTTGTTGTATTGTGTTAGTTGTGAGCCACCTTGAGCAGATCTCTGGAGAGGTGGCATATGAATGTGTCAACCCTGTGCTCGTATTCCAAAGGCATTGCCACCACTAGCACTTGCAGTCTTGGAGTGGAAAGGATACAAAAGTACGGGGTATGAATGATGGGGGAATGGAAAGAAACTGTTTTGCTGACTCCGGTCACATTATAGCCAGAAGACAGGGGCCAGTGGGGAGGCCACTATAAAAATGAATATTTTACCAATGCTGATCTTCCTATTTCAAACAATTCCAATCCTTCAAAACCAGCAATACTTTAAAGAACTAGATAAATTGATGTTATATTTTATATGGCAAGGTAAGAAACCAAGAATAAAGTTGAAAGCATTGAAGGATGCAAAAGAAAGAGCTGGATTTGCCCTCTCAGATTGGACTTTATATTATAAAGCATCCGCATTGACGTGGGTGAAAGAATGGATCGCATTGGAAAATACAAGAATATTAAAGTTAGAAGGTCATGACTTAAAATGTGGGTGGCATGCATTTGCTTGGTATGGTAGAGATAATACACATAAGTATTTTAAACAACATATTCTTAGAAGATCTTTATTGAAAGTATGGGAAGAAACCAAAAAACTTTTCTATATTAAGATACCAAAATGGGTCTCTCCACTTGAAGCTTTTGCAAATCCAAACCTATTCTAAAAATATCCAATGTGGAGATATGAAGACTTGTTAGACAATAAAAATCAGTTGAATTCAGCAGAAAATCTCAAGAAAATCTCAAGAAACAAGATACTGACAAATGGGTTTTTATGAAAAACTAACAGAAATTGATAAAATATTGATTCACACTGATGAAAAACTCATTAAAAATTGTATGGTGTAATGTTAGAAATGAAAACACAAGATGAGGTGGTTAAGTGTTCCATGGTCAAATGGGTGCAAAATTTAGGACATAATACTGATTTAGATCAATGGTCAAAGATTTGGAAAATAAATATAAAAATTACCAAAGCAATTTCTCATAAAGAGAATATTTATAAAATGATTTTTAGTTGGTATATTACTCCAGACAAATTAGCAGAACGTTATCCCAATATGTCAAATGATTGTTGGAAATGTCAAGAGAGGGTTGGATCTTTTTTTCATATGTGGTGGACCTGTGAAAAAAGTAAAAAATATTGGGCTTTGGTACATGAAATGTTGCAAAGAATTTTGGAAACTAATATACCTTTTGTACCAGAATTATTTTTATTGACTATAGTTCCAGAAAATTGTAAAAAGCAGGATTCCTACTTGATTATACATGTTGTTACAACTGCTAGAATATTATATGCTAAATATTGGAGAAGAAAAGAGACACCATCCAAAGAAGAAATAATAAATAAGCTATTGGAAATGGCTGAGATGGACAAATTGACTATACTTTTGAAAGGACAAAAAGAAGAAAATTTTGAAAATACGTGGTCAAGGTTTTACAGATGGATTGAAGAATATATTAAATGAACTTTGTATACAACCAAAGCAGAAAATATAAAGAACATAATAAGGACACTGATAGTAATACGTACAAAACATTAAAATAACATTATAAGGTGTAGAAACTTATTTGTGTTTAGAAAAAACTTTAGAGATACTTAACAGTTAGATTCTCCTGTTTTATGTTAGTGTTGTAGATTTGTTTTGTCTTGGTTAGTGTTTGTTTGTTTATTTGTTGTTGTTATAAAATAAAAATCCAAACCAGGGGGGGTTTATTTGTTGTTGTTATAAAATAAAAATCTTAACCAGCAAAGAATTTTGTACATTTTTAATGTTAGCTGTATTCTTCTCCTAAACACAAGAAAGTAGCATTATCTCTGCCAAAATAAACCCTAGTTCCCACCCCCAATATCATAGTATATTTTTTCTATATCCTTGTTTATATTTCTCTTGAAGGAGACATATCAGGGCTTATTTTAAAATGTGAAGACAGTGGGCAGTTTCCCTCCCCCAAAAAAGTTTAGTTCAAAACTTCAACTCATGCAAAAAGTTGTAGTATATTAAAATCAAGATAACTCTGTTTCGTGTGTCAAATTTGCAGTTCTGAGGATTTTATCCCTCTCTGTGTAGACTTTTCAATCTCAGGGAATGTGACCTTAAGCAATAACTCATGCTTGTGCACAAAAGGAAAGTGGACAAGTGTGCAAGAGAAGTGCATGCTACATGCACATCTGCATAGCACTGTGCAGTTCCATGTTTTCTTTTTTAAAAGCCCCGAGGCATGAGAAAAGAAGAAAAGTTAGAAAAGATGGAGGCACAGACACCCAATAGTTAAATATTTGGGGATCGTTAAAGAGAAGTAAGTATGCCAACAGTATTCCAGGTAAATGCATTTATTTTAAAATGAAATATTACTTTAAAATGATACTTGCTTCTTTTAGAGTATATGCAGTCATCTCTTATGACAGTAAATACAGCCTTTGGGAAAATATACAGCAGTTCTGTTGCGCTCAGAAGCAGAATATATAACTAGGAATAAAAAATTCCATGATAGCCACATGAAAGGGAATGTGGTTCTTAAAAAGTTGTAAGAGTGAAGTTTGGTGCTCTCTCTAAGGCACACATACAGACACTTGTTTGCAGGTGATCTACAACTGAAGAGTCCCATCCCCTCAGGGACAGTAGCAAGGGCGTGATCGTGGAGTCATTAACTTGCCCACACGCCAGTCCATTTCCTGGATTTAGTGATGGGGCTTTGTTGAAGAGCTGCAGCTGGGCTAGAGGATACAAGTTCACCAGGGGTTATTCTGCTCCAGACATCATTATTAACAGGACAAATAAGTCAGACCAGACTGGCCCTTTTCTCTCCGACTGCACAAGGAATGAACTCCTGAACCCTCTCTAAAGTGAGAAGGTAAAATTGCAATGCAGAGCTACTATAAACTTGCATGCCAATAATACCCACAATCTTTAAATCGTTCCCATGTATGACAAAACATGTTTCTGCTGTGTCTCGGTAAAACTGGAACAGCGGGCCTCACTGTCCGCCCATCTGACTAAACATGTTTCTTTCTCTAAATGCTCAATATACCATTTTCTACTACACCATAAAATATTGAAACATATGGCATAAGGCACCAATAGGAATGTGGTGGTTTCTTGTTAATAGCTACTTTTTGTTGTTGTTCCCAAGCTGTAGAATTGTGCAGTCTGCAATGTGATGTAAAATATATTATTTTAAGAAGTTAGAACGGCAATTCAAAGGCAAGCAGGCGATACGTGGGAAGAGGTGCTAAGGCAGCGCAAAGGAGTGGTTAGTGGAACAGTGTTTAGGGAAGAGGGGAAAGTCTGGAGTCTTTAGCAGGCTTTCAGACATGAGGGAGAAAGAGTGGGAAGGGAATGTCTCAAAGGGCGCTTGTATAATTTTTAACAGAAAACATTTGATACTGTTTGAATATTCGTGGCTCCTCCTCAAGGAATTATAAGACCACATCTGATTTTAGTTTCACCCCACTCTTTTGACTTGAAAGTCCTTGAGGAGGCCTACAAAACGATATACAGAAAATAAAAATTATTTTTAGCATGAAATATCACGGCAACAAATAAATATACCAGAATAAGGTACCATGAAAAGTGAAGCAATAAGATAGACTTGAAAAATAACAGCAAGCATAGAAATAAAACCTCTCAAGCAAGTACATTTTTCAGTGACTCTTTTTTCTAAGGAGCGCAGGGTGGCCTATATGGTTCTCCTTTCCAATTTTCTCATTAAAACAACCCTGCAAGGTAAGTTAGACTGAGAGAAAAGAGTGACTGACTTGAGGTCACACAGTGAGCTTCATAGCTGAGTGGGACTGGAACTCAGACAGGGCTGCCAGGCCTCCTGCTATGGTAGGGTTGCCAGGTCCCCCGGGAGGGCAGAGGTTCCCCTGCTCAAAGGGTCTCCAATCTTCCGGTCTGGAAAAGGGCAGCGGGGGGAACCCAGCCCCCAATGTGCCCCGTTCGGGCCGACACGCCCAGTGCAATGATGTCACCCGGAGGTGGCGTCATCACGTTGGGCATGTCGCTGGCTGATGCTCTAGCAATCAGCCTGAGAACTCTATGGTACCATTTGTCCCTAACTATGAAGAAAGCCAGAAATCGTCATTTTTTAAAAAAAATTATGTGGTTGGTCCAAAAATCTGAACTCATGCAGCCCCAGTTAAGCTTAACCTTTTTATAGAAATCTATGGTATATACACATGTATTTCACTTTGACTGGATCATGTCCAGTGCTTGCTAGAATGGTTTAAGTTACAAATGCAGCACAGCATTCTGCAAAAAAAGAACATCCAGAGCCCCAGTTGCCTGAAAGATACAGCCACTTTTAACATTTCAGCAGAGGCAACTATCAGATGAATCTAAGCACTAGAAAAAGTTATCAATTCTTTCTACCTTTAGAGGTTTATTTAAAAACTAGGAATAAGGCTCGTTGTGGAAATAAATACAATGAGCTCTAGAAAGATGCTCTGGGTGGGTGCCCCGGCCTTGGGCACTCAGCGTCAATTTGCTGTAGCGAACTCAGCAGGGTATAATGACCCAGAGTCTATTGTTTTCTCCTGGGGAACTGATCTCTGCCACCTGAAGAGCTATTGTAATTCTGAGTGATCTCCAGCCCTCACCTGGAGATTGGCAACAGTGGTCCCCCAGGAGGAAGTAGCAGGTATGGAGAGTGGAGTCTATGGCAATGTACCTGTCTGAGGTCTCACCCCTCCTCAAACCCCACCCTCCCCATGCTCTACCCCTCGAATCTCCAGGGACCTGGAGGTGGCAACCCTATCTTCTTCCCAGCCAACCATCAACCTACCTTTATCTGCCCCTCTGACTTCAGCTTTCCATCTCCTCCCCCTTCCTGCAGCATCTACCTAGGAAGAGTACAGTCTTTCTCCCCAATGGGGACCAAAGCAGCACACATCATTCTCCTCTCCCCCTTTCGATCTGCACAACAACCCTGTGAGGTAGGTTAGGCTGAAAGACTGTGACTGGTCTGAAATCACCCACTCAGCTTCCACTGGAAGAACTTGGGTCTGGGAGACTCTGCTCTGAAGCACTAACTGCTACGTCACACTGGCTGTCAAAGGGGGTCCACCTGAGCAGTATATAGTGACACAGAGGCCACCTTTGTCTCCAGGGGAACTGATCTCTGCTATCTGGAGAACAGTTGTAATTCTGAGTGATCTCCAGCCCTCACCTGGAGATTGGCAACAATGGTTAGCCAGGAGGAAAAGTACAGTCTTTCTCTGCAGTGGGGACCAAAGCAGCTTACATCATACTCCTTTCCCCCATTTGATCTGCACAACAACTATGTGAGATAGGTTAGGCTGAAAGTCTGTGACTGGTCTGAAATCACCCACTCAGCTTCCACATCAAGAATCTGGGTCTGGCAAACCCCGCTCTGAAGTGCAAACTGCTACGCCACACTGGCTATGGTATTGCCTGGTATCACAACTGAACTCCAGACAACAGATCTCACTCTCCCCCTGGATAAAATAACTGCTTCAGAGGGTGGACTCTATGGCATTCTAGTCAGCTGAGGCCTCTCCCTTCCCCAAACTCTGGCTTCCATAGACTCCACCACAAAATGTACAGAAATTTCCCAACCTGGAGCTGGCAACCCTAGTCAGGACTGGCCCCAATGAGTTCCCCACAAAGGCCTGGAAAGGGCCTCCTCCCCCCGCATTTTTACTGACAGGACCAAGCTTGGTTGCCTAGCAACAGCCACTGAGAGGAAAGTGTGCCGCACAGTAGGAGAAGAGAATGGTTTGATGGCTGCTGGCCCACCTCACCAGCCAGGAGCCAAGCAGGAGAAGCGTTTTCATTAGGAGCCATTTTGGCAGTTTGTTCTAAGAGGGAACAATGGCCAGGCTGGCAGTGGGCAGGAAAGTGGAGTGGACGCAGCACCCAGTCAATGCCATATGAGTACTCTTGAGTGGCGGTTGATGGGCCAATGGCTGATGGAGTGTACAGCTTAGCCAAGAGGAGAGCTGGAAAGTGCCAATACGTATCCAATACGTGTGTGTGTGTGTGTGTGTGTGTGTGTGTGTGTGTGTGTGTATATATATATATATATATATATCAGGATAATCCTTCTAGTATGTGCCTGCTATTTCAGTGTGCAAGGGTGTGATCCAGCATTTGGCTCAGAATGTCAAATCCTGAGAACTGCACTTGTTAATATTTTTTAAAAGAAAGCCTCTACCTTACAAGGGGGAAATCTTGAAAATGTCTAGTCATCCTCTTCTGCAATCAAAGATATACATGTGTGCTTAAATTTTGCAGCTTCTCGTAGTCAAAGAGCTGTTCTTTTATTGTCCCACATAGCTAGTGGTTCCTCTCTTGTTGCTTTTGGGTCCCTGAGACTAGGGGCAGATTGGGAGACCAAAAGAGCCTAAGAAAGGACCCCGCCTCCTGCTATGCCCTCTCCCCCATCCTCACCTGATGGGGGGCAAGCAGTCACCGCCATGCTGCTTCTCTGGAACAGGAAACCCTCTGGGCAGCCATGCACCAGGAAAGTAATTGGCCAAACCACCTGTGACTGAAACCCTCTTGAACAGTTCCACTGATTCCTAGTCTACAGACGTTTCTTCTTCTTCCCCCAAAATGCCAACCCTTTGCCAAAGAAAGTCAAATATCTTTGGAAAACAATCCATTGTAAAAAAAACAAAACAAGCAAATGTCCTACGTGGAAATTATTAATACGGATTGTAGGGATGGAGTTTCTTTTACCAAAAATAAATAAATAAGAAGTCTCATTGGCTCAGAATCTGAGATGGGGGTGGGGATGGATATGTACCCAAAACCTTATATAAATCCAAGTAAGAGTACAGTTCTTATTTATTTATAGTCAAATTTATACCCCGCCCTCCCCGCAAAGCAGGCTCAGGGCAGCTTCCAACAACAACACAAAATAAAAACATAAATAATACAGAATTAAAACACAGCATTTAAATAGTACATTACAAAATATCAGAGTACTGGCGGCAGTTAAAAATCAAACAAATAAAGTGCTTTCAAAGAAAGTGCTTCGATGTTATCCCATGTAAAGTGTTTAGATGTTATTCTGCTCGTTCTTGAGGCAGCTGCTCAATGTTAACATTATGGTCTGTGCACTAGGGCGGCGGCAGCCCCTAATTGTATGCCTGGCGGAAGAGCTCTGTCTTGCAGGCCCTGCGGAACTGTGAGAGGACCGGCAGGACCCTGATCTCCTCCAGGAGCTCGTTCCACCAAGTAGGGGCTGCCACCAAAAAGGACAGGAGAAAAAACCTTTGCTATTATGACAACCACATATAGAAAACATTTTCCCTTCGTTTAAGAACTGAAAGCTAAAATACAAAGACCAGAGTTGCTGCTTTTTTGAATTGTATTATTGAAAGCTATGCTATGCTGTGACTCCTTGGAAGATTTGGGGATTGGTCATCATAATGTCAACAGTAACTGTTTTTGAATCTGAAAAGTGTTTGGGACTCATGTGGTCCATGAACAGATCCCAAAAATCTGAGCCAAAATATAAGAACTCTGATATGCTAAAGAGTCCTGTGTTAACTGGCCAGCAGTAAAGGGGTGAGTCACAATTCCAAAGGAGGAAATAAGAAGAAGCTGATCCCAGCTGTTATGGGGAATGTGTCAAAACTGACAAAAAGCTCAAGGTTTCCAGTTTGTTGAGAAAGACAACAGGAGAGGAAGAAGTCTTTATATCCTGCCAAATTGCAGCTCGGCTTGGAACGCACATGGTTGTTTTGACAAACTGCAGCTTACAAGAGAAAACTTAATTTTCACATCATAAAATTGGGTTTAAACTGGTCTCAGGCTTTGTAACATTTAAACTGGGAGGGGGAGACATTCAGAGTAAGGGAGGTCGAGGACACATAGTTGGACGTCTGAACTGCTTTGCAAGGCCTTACTCAAGGGCAGCACTTACTGAGCATGAATAACACATCCAAATAAGGAATTAAGTCTGTGGTAACTAGATAATAATCCAGCAAGAGATAGGATTTTGAATCTCTGCTAAATTCTTTAGCATTCATCCTTTTAAAAACCCCATTAATGGCACATCTGGTCTGTGCAATGATCCCACTATACTGGCTGTGGCTAAATCCCACTGAAACAAACAGAACTAGTTAGTGGTGACTACCTTAAATCTTTTTGTATTCAACACAATTTACAATAATTTCTCCAGTGCAAGGCTAGTTGTTTTGCCAGGTATGCCATCTGTCTTACATTCACATACAAGATTCAGTTATTTCAAGTTTAAAGATTTTTTTTTTAGTATAACATCGGGGGGCTGTTGTCTTGGGGTCACTTTCCTTTTAAGTAAATATGGCAGTTTCAAGTATCTCTATCTGGTCTTGGGCCAGAATGCCTAGACTGAGTTCTGCACTTCATTCTCTGAATTTTACCAGGCTAACTCAATCTTGTCAGATCTCGGAATCTAAGCAGGTCAGCTCTGGTTAGTATTTTTTAAAATACTTTTTATTGCTTTTCTTCCTACATACTACAAAGACTATACCCTACAAAACTAAAACTACAAAGAGAACAAGAACCATTGCTAGGCTAATCAAATGCTTTAAGTATATGTCTACATGCTAAAAATTTAATTCAATTCTTTAAAATCTATTACAAGTGTTCAAAAAGAAAGAACATAATGGCATTTTTGATGTTACATCACATCTGGTTGAGAATATAAGTAAGTTAAATGTCAACATAGGTAATCTCAGATCTTCACTTAGATTTCTTCTTAGCTTTGGTTTTCTTCTTCTTTAGCTCTGGTTAGTACTTGGATGGGAGACCACCAAGAACGTCCAGGTTTGCTATGGAGAGGCAGACACTGGCAGACCACCTTTGGACATCTCTTGCCCTGAAAACCCTATGGGGTCACCCATAAATCAACTGTGACTTGACAGCACTTTACCAACACACAATCCAATATTATGTTTAGAATGAATGGTGTGATCACACAATCACACTAGACATAGGGTGTGATCACATGAGCAGTTTGGCCTGACATAGCCACCCCTCCCCTGGGGATTAAAGGGGCTCAGTCACACAGCCACATCTGTCAGGCATTCCCCCATCGTAGGATGACTTGGAGCCAGGTTAAAAAGGCACCACATCACAAGTGGTGTTTTCAGTTCCCTGCACGTTTATTGCACATGGCTGGATGTCTGAACATGGGGGAGTGCATGCAGAATGGATTGGCAGTCTGAGCCTGCAGATCTGTTTCCACCATTGGGGTGGTTTTGGGGGGAGTTTTTGCCTATATGCACATGAGTGCATATGTGCACACACCCACCTGCATTTTTTTTAAAAAAAAATGACTGGGCAGCGTGCTCCGTGGCTGAGGCGCTGCAGTAATGTGGGTGCTGGACCACGGAAGCAGCAGGGTGTGCTGTCTGGATGATATGCCCCACAACATTTTAAATCAGTACAATTAGAGGCAGCACCATATCGTGCTAAGCTGCCAGTGTGATCACACCCGTAGTTTCACAGATGCATTCACAGTGGACAGTGGGTGTAGCCATGGAACCCTTTTCCTGGTCTCAGACAAGTCAGTGGGCTTGCATGCCACTCCCCTCCATGATCCCTTCAATAAGACCACCCTGCAAAGCCACATGAAATAAGCTTTGTGAGAAATTCCACTACTTAAAGACACAGGAACAAAACAAAAGGATGGCGGATATGAATGGATATAACCAGAAAACAATCGCTCTACAATCCATTCTATTGGAAAGCAGGCTGACTTTCTAGTCATTTTGATGCTCATCCAGATGGTTATAATTTTGGAGATCAAAAGTGCTGTTTCAAAGTTTTCTGGTCTCTATGGCCCACATATGTCTTGGTATATTCTATGTAAATCCCTACAAGTGACAATGTAAGCAATTTTTAATCATCTCATGATAGGGCACTAGAATCGAAAGATAAAATTGCTTCTCTACCTGGATCTGGCTGAAGGTCCCATCAAACATTCCTTAGCTAATCCTTTTTTTTTTTTTGCAAGATGTTTATCCAGCTGCTTTTTAGATATTCTCAGTGTTTCCGAAACTGACACACGTTATTCGTCTGAACTGGAGGACCACTGGATCCTCACACTTGAAAAGACTGTCAGGAGGCAAGCCACTTGGAAGAATGCAGGCCCAGGGCCTCCCAGAAGCCTCTAATGCATTTATTTCTGACAGTACTGTAGCAGCTTTCTCAGGACAAAGAAGTGTGTGCCAGCACACTGTTTTGGAAGGATGTTCAGCACACTGTTTTGGAAGGATTGTTCAGCACATTGTTCCAGTGGCCAATTGTTCTTGCTGGTCAATTAGCTGATTTTTTTCACGCTACCTTCAACCTTTTAAAAAAGGTAACTTCTCTCTGTTTAAACCAGGGGTGGCCAAGCTTGCTTAACGTAAGAGCCACACAGAATAAACGTCAGGTGTTCGAGAGCGGCAAGGCGTGAACAAATACCACACGCACACGTTTTACTGGGAAATATGCAAATTTGATTTTTATTAACATTAAATGAGACGGCCAAAAATAAAAAACAAAAGGGGTAAAAAGATATTGATAATGATATTTATTTGTTTGCTAATGATATTTATTTGTCTAAGAGAGAGAGAGAGGTGGAAAGAAAGAATGAAAGAGGTGGAAAGAAAGAGAAAGAGAGAGAGAGACAAAGAAAGCCAATAGATGGGGGGAGGGGAGGAAGGAAGGGAGAGAGAGAGAGAGAGCACAATGTGTGTGAAAGAGCCGCTTGCGGCTCCTGAGCCGCAGTTTGGCTACCCCTGGTTTATATTCTCATCCCCCCCCTTTTTTTTAGCCTGCAGCAGTCAGGAAAACAATGGAAGTAAAATGCAATCACTTACAAAAGACAGTCCATTGGCACTCAAGGAGAGAAGATGTAGAATAAAATGGCAAAGAGGATGCTGGAGTTCCCACCCACCCTCTCTCTCCTTTATCTTTATGAAAAGTTCCAGACAAGTTCCTATAAACTACAATGATTGGGACCTTTCAAAGTTTCACATCTTATGTTCTGCCCACTGGAATATTCTACCATTGCCATTCTGGGTCCAGTTCAGTTGCCACCTTTGGCACAAAGGGACATCAAAGTGGATAGTTCAACTCTTTGAAGCAAAGTGGAAGATCTCTGGGCTTGAACAAAGAAACAGGGACAAATACGACCTACTTGCTTCATCTGGCTTTGTGTTTTATAAACCTACAATGCTGTACCTTAATATTAGCATTAGAAACTCCCATTGCTTCTGGCCTTTTCACTCTACTTGAAATGCAAACTAAGATCAGAGGATCTCTTCCCTACTGGCTGCCCAGGCCACATTGCCTATCATTTTAAAATATCCTTTGCAGTGGTAACAGGACTGGCTGCTTTCTTTGATTCCTATAAGACAAAAAGTGTGTATCCTTGGCTGCACCTTCCTTTCCCTGGTCTTGAAAAACCTGTATTGTAAAATAGGCAAAATAGGTAACTAAATCAAGTGAGGCTATCTCAGGTACAATGGTAGTTCATATTCTCTGCAAGCTGCATGGTGGAGATGCATGTAATTAGAGAAACAAAATGCAGCCATAGATCTTAACATGTACACCAGCAATTCAGCTCTTCTGTGAAAAAGGAGGGCGAAGGAAGATGACATGAATGCATTGGCTGCCTCAGATCACAAATTAGATCCACAGCTAAAACTGTCTTCTGTAATCACTTTTTAAATACGTTGTACACTTCAGTGTTATGCCTGTGCTATACCACACATGATGACCAATTTCATCTCGAAATGTGGAGGCCTTCTTCTCTGCATACCACTTTAAATGCTACCTTGTCTCTACGTAGGGAAATGTGTACACCGTTATGGTGTGAAGTACAGCATCTGTGCGCAGTAGCTTTCAAATCTGCATATTTGCAGCAGAAGACACCATTCACACCATGCTTGAAACGATACATGTATTCCCCTGCTCAGGATCATCTATGTATATGGCTGTCACCCAAGGTTATTTGTGGTAGCTCTAATGATAGTGTGACAGAGAGGAATTTCACATTACCCTTTTGAAGCCGTTTTTGATCCCTTATGGAGTAAACCGGTACAGGGCTGCCACTTCACACATGGCTTTCCCCTTCCAGTAAAAAGCTGGATCTGAAGCGGTTTGCCATTTCAGACTGCACCGCTTTTTCCCGCCATTTTTCGCCCATGCGGGTGATCTCCGTCTTTTTTTAAACATTCGCTCTAGAGCAATATAGTGCTATAACACAACACTGCAGGCATTCCAATGGGGTTGCTATAAGGCTGTTGCGTTACAGCGTTATAGCACTATAACGCTATAAAGCGAACGTTTTTTAAAAAGCTGGAGAAAGCACGGGCGAAAAAGTGCGGGAAAAAGCACATCGGAACCGGGAGAGGAAACTGAAGACTACTTGGAAGCGGTTGACAGGTAAAACGCTTCAGCCCCATTTCCTAAATGGGACAGAAGTGTTTGTGTGTGAAATTACAAATATATTCCAGTAGGGAACCGGTTCTAAAACAGTTCTGTCTGAAATGACAGACCAGAAACCGTTTGGGAACCGTTTCTCTTCCGGATTATATCGTCTGTCTGAAATTCTTCAGAGTGTTCATATTCAGCCTGAATAAGATAACCAGCCTCTCAGTGCAAAATGAGAATGCCACCCTCAGCAATTGAGTCAATGGGTTCAGAAGGATGTAATTCTGTTTATGATTTCAACTGTTATGCACGGGGCTAACAACCATTAATTTCAGAAGGAAGTTTGAGTCCAGATATGTTTCTGAGGAGGTGTGCACACACACAAAAGCTCATACCTTGAATAAAACTTTGTTGGTCTTAAAGGTGCCACTGGACTCAAACTTTCTTCTACTGCTTCAGACCAACACGGCTACACACCTGGATCATCTACTACTACTACTACTACTACTACTACTACTACTATCGTCGTCGTCATCATCATCATCATTATGAAGAATCGTCACAGTCAGATATTTGACTGGTAGATGGTGTCCTGCTATTCAAGATCTTTTCTTTCTTGTATTTTTTTAATTCAAAAAGATGTGCAACAATACAGAAAACATATTATAATAACATTTTACATTTTGGTTGAAAGAGAACAATGAACATTTCAAGCAATAAGTAATAACAACATGTGCATAGCAAGATCATATAAAAATTTAAACAAGGGAAACTGTGTTTCTAGCAGGTTTTAAACATGATATAACAGACCTTAAAAGTAGGAGTATTTATTTGATGCTGATGAACAAGACTGACAGTCCAGACAGAAAGTTAGGTGTAGACCATGAGCTAAGTTCAACAAATGAGCTTTGTGAGGTATGCATATGTTAAGGGCGTATGGGGAAAAAAGGAGTTACTGAGAGAATAAATAGTAAAAATAAAAGTCACCACTAAGGATCGGATGAAGAGGACAGATGACGAAGGTAACAGGTAGGCCTCATCTGCTATTCAAGATCTAGCCAAGTGCCTGAGAACTGCAGATGTATCTCCACAGGATTCTTGCTGTTCCTAGCACCATTGTCTTTTGGAGATAAGCTGGTGTTATTTGCTCAATGCCCAGATATCTGGAGATCAGTTGTAATTCGTGGAGATCTCCTTGCCCCACCTGAAGGCTGCCAACTTGATTATGGTTATACATTTTCAGAAGGGTTATGTAGTGGTCTGCTGAACACAGAGACTCTCAGCATGAGACTTGAGCATAGAGACTCTCAGGAGTGGGTTGTGGCTGAAGGAAGGAAGCAACCAGGTGTTAAAGGAGAGCATATGCCCAGTTTTAAACTCTGGAGAGACTTTATATTGGCATACATAAAGAGGGAATTACGATAATGCTCTGCTGTGTGTAGTAGTTTCCCAGTCCAGCCTATTCGACAACTACAATGTTAGACTCTCAGGAGTGGGTTGTGGCTGAAGGAAGGAAGCAACCAGGTGTTAAAGGAGAGCATATGCCCAGTTTTAAACTCTGGAGAGACTTTATATTGGCATACATAAAGAGGGAATTACGACAATGCTCTGCTGTGTGTAGTAGTTTCCCAGTCCAGCCTATTCGACAACTACAGTGTTTCCCCAAGATTTTAGGATGGCTTTATCAGTGCAATCCTGACTGTCTGCCACTGAAAATAAAATGCCACGCTAGACTGATGTTGGTCTGATCCAGCTAGGCAGGGCTTATGAGGTGTTGGTGCAAGGAGGCCTGTGTGGCACAATGTCTTTTTTAAAAGTCACACTGTATATTTTATCCTGAGAGTAAAACATTAGCTGTTGGCAAAGAATCTGCTTGGAAGTTTCAAAGACAAGAGTGCTTAGGTCTGTCTGCACCTCTACAGACTTCTGACGGGGAAAATAATCCTGGATTCTAACCAAAGTACCTGAAGTCAAATAATATTTTTAAGTGGATTCCTAATCCTGCATGTGGCATCTTGTTCTGAATAAAAACCTGTTTCTGACAGCAAATGGATCCAGATTTTTGAACCTGTCTCACATTCAGGGGTGTTGGCTTATTACATGTCTCTACTTATTAACTGTGGTGATGATTTCTCTATAGCTTTTAATAAGAAATGGCTCCATGTCAGTTGAAAGAAGACAATCCCAATATTCAGTCACCCAGAAGCAGGATTTTGCACAAATCTATGCTATGCATACATTCAATTATAACTCCCCCTCCCCCGTGATAGATCAAGATAGGTAGGTGGGTTAATCTGTCTGTAGCAGTACAAATGCCAAAGAATAGATTCTTTTGAGTTATGGTGCTGGAGAAGACTCTTGAGAGTCCCTTGGACTGCAAGAAGATCAAATCAGTCAATCCTCAAAGAAATCAACCCTGACTGTTCCGTGGAAGGCCAGATACTGAAGCTGAAGCTCAAAGACTTTGGCCACCAAATGAGACGGGAGCACTCACTGGAGAAGACCCTGATGCTGGGAAAGACTGAAGGTCAAAGAAGAAGGGGACGGCAAAGGATGAGATGGTTGGACAGTGTCACTGATGCAACCAACATGAAATTGAGCAAACTTCAGAGGACGGTGGAAGACAGGAGGGCCTAGTGTGATGTGATCCATGGGGCCATGAAGAGTCGGACTCGACTGTGCGACCGAACAACAACAAGCAGTAGAAAAGAGCAAGAGTCCAGCAGCACCTTAAAGATTAACAAAAGTTGTGGCAGGGGATGAGCTTTCGTGAGTCTCTGCGTACTTCTTCAGATAATTCCCATACTGAATAAGTGAGCAGTGACTCATGAAAGCTGCCACAGATTTTGTTAGTGATGCTACTGGACTCTTGCTTTCCCCCTCCCTTGGTCTCCCCCCCCCCCAGTGTCAATTGTCATGTGGTTAATTTTCATTGTCTCTCTCTGTCTCTCTCTCACACACGCAAACTTCGGCCCTCTTCCAGAGAAATCCATTCTTTCCCTTTCCCACACATGGGCCGGAGTGGGGACTGCAGCGCCTGTAGCGGCAGGGAGGAGACCCACAAGAACACAGCCTCATGCTAGCTGGTCAATGGGAGGTGAGTGTTGACAAGGGCCCATGGCAGCCTCCTTGACTCTTTTCTACAACCAGCTCTGCACTCACTCACACACACACACCCATCTTGCAGTGAAGGATCTGCCCGTCTCTTCAGAACCAAGCAAGGGGTCATTTTATCACATGTGGTGGTTATGTGATAGAGCAAAACAATATTGGGCAGGGATACATGTATTAATCCAACAGATTTTGAAATGTAAATGTACCTTTTACTCCTGAAGTATATTTACTGAACATTTTTCCTGAAAGTTTTAAAAGTGACAATTCTTACCTCTTGATATATATAACGACTTCAGCCAGAATATTATACGCTAAATATTGGAGGTGCCAAGAGATGCCAAGGAAGGAAGAAATCAATAAAATTCTGGAAGCCGCAGAAATGGATAAAGTTACATTAACCTTGAAAGGCCAGTCGGCTGAGTCATTTGAAAATACTTGGCAGAGATTTCATGAATGGTATAAGCATTATGTTCTTACTTAAACAGGACAAGACGCATAATCAAAAAGAAGAGGAGAAGAAGACATGAAGAGACTAAATCTCATTATTGTTGTTGCAAAACAATATTTGCTTAGTATGAGGTAGAAGCTCTATGGAACAGAAAAGAGGCAATAAGCGATATGTAAGCACAATGTACCCCCATTTTTATTTTTAGAAGGTGTGATATATGTTTTTTTTTAAGAACCAAGCAAGAATGTTTTTCCCTCTGTTGATTAGGGTTGCCAGGTCCCTTCGTGATGCTGGCGGGGTGGGGTGGGGGAAATGCTCCAGGAACAGGAAGCATTGCTCCCTACATCCTGACATCGCCAGAAGTGATGTAGGCACATTGGAAGCAACACTCTGTTTTTTTGGGCAAAACTCTATGGTAAAATTGCCCCCAAACCATAGAGTTTTGCCAAAAAACCCAGAGGTCTTGGGGGGGGGATTTCCTCCCGCCAGCCAGCTGGCTGGTGGCAGGCAGGAGCCCACAAAAATAGGGGATCCCCCACCCAAAACTGGGGCATGGTAACCCTACTGTTGATCCATATTGACTGATGGGCTAATAGGTCCTCCATAGGGTTGCCAACCTCCAGTAGGGTCTGGAGATCTGCTTTTACAACTGATCTCCAGAATATAGAGATCTGTTCCCCTTGATAAAATGGCTGCTTTGGAGAGGGTACTCTGTGGCATTGTACCGTGCTGAGGTTCCTCCCCTCCCCTGGCTCCACCCCCCCAAAAAAATCTCCAGGTGTTTCTGAACTCAGAGCTGGCAACCCTAGTCTCCCCCACCCACCCACACCCCCCCACACACACTGTTTTGCACTGCTAGGTTGAGATTTCTTGGATGTAAACAGGGGACCTTTAAGACCAAGGCTTATTCAGGTACAAGCTCTCCCTCCTCTGTGAGGACAGATCTGCGCATTCCCCCCCCCCATAGCTAGCAATCCAAAACAGTCCATTGGCACCTTTAAGACCAAGGCTTATTCAGGTACAAGCTCTCCCTCCTCTGTGAGGACAGATCTGCGCATTCCCCCCCCCCATAGCTAGCAATCCAAAACAGTCCATTGGCACCTTTAAGACCAAGGCTTATTCAGGTACAAGCTCTCCCTCCTCTGTGAGGACAGATCTGCGCATTCCCCCCCCCCATAGCTAGCAATCCAAAACAGTCCAGTGGCGCCTGAGCGGTGGGTGTTGCCTTCTGACACACTTCCGGTGATGTCAGGGGGTGTGGCCTATGCAAATAAGTTATGCTAATGAGGTATGCTAATGAGCTCCTGCACCTCTTTTTCTACAAAATGACCCCTGGATGTAAATATAACTTAGCTGTACAATTAAACGGGTCCTAACTGGCAGCAACAATGTAAGTAGAAGGGGGTGAATGAGCACCCTGGGATTTGTTTCTAGGACGAAAACTTCCTGAAAACCAGCCCCTGGCATCTGCTGAGATCGTGGCCAGAAAAGTTGTTGGCGGGCATCATGGCACCCCCAGACACCATACTGGGGGCTCCTGACCTAGACCAAGAGTAGAGTTGCCAGCCTCCAGGTGGGGCCTGGGGATCTCCTGCTTTTACAACTGATCCCCAGCTGACAGAGAACAGCTCCACTGGAGAAAATGGCTGCTTTGAAGGGTGGACTCTATGGCATTGTACCCTGCTGAGGCCGCTCCCCCCCCCACACCCCGCCCTCTCCCGGCTCCACCCCCAAAATCTCTAGGTATTTTCCAACCCAGCCCTGGCAACCCTAATCAAGAGACTACTGGGAGTGAGGGTTTTTTTTAATTTATTTTTAATTACTTTTTTCAACGCTGTTACAACAAAGTTTAACATTCAGAAGGGCCATTGTAGTGTATTCAAAGCTGCCTTGAATGCATGATATGTTGTGAAACATCTAATTGAAGTGTACTGTAAAGCTTCGTCCTGGGCTAGGATCCAAATCCATCCAATCGTGTTACTAGCCCAGGAAGCACCTAGCCAGTCACTTTACAGCAAGCTCCCTGAGCGGGAACATCCGTGATTGGTCCTTATGTGAACAACCTTATTGGTTGGTATTTGTACAGTGGGTGTGGCTACATTAGCCGGAAATGTTTAAAAGCAGGACAGCTGCAATGTAAAGGCTGTTCTGGCTATCAGATGTTGATCCGTGTTGGAGTTGTGTTCGAGTGGAACAATAAAGTTGTGTTCTTGCTGAATCACTCTCTGACTGCTTTGTTAAGCGAGCAACAAATACCATAAACTCCACCCTGTCATCTGGAGATCAGTTGTAATTCCAGGAGATCTCCAGCCCTCACCCGGAGGTTAGTAAAACAAACAGGAATGAGGAGGAACCACAGGCAGAAAACAAAAATAGCTCCCCAAAGACAAAAAATAAATAAATCAATTATCACCAATGCATGATACTACAGTCTAACTGAAATAAAGGACCATAACAATCACAATCACGAGTGGAAGAATAAAGCTGTGTTCTTGCTGAATCACTCTCCGACTGCTTGTTAAGCGAGCGACTTAACAGCCATAGAGAGAAAGGTTAAAGACATGCTTAAACAAAGTTAGCCGTTAGCTCAAATAGCGTATCACGCCAGTCTACCACCTAAGAATATATAACCATTGGAACGTTTTAGGGTTACAGAATAATCAAAAGAAAAATAAATTTCTATATACCAGGTTATTCGGGATTGTCCCACTGTTTTCTAGATAGCTGATCATGGGAAACCATACTGCCTGGAACCACTTTTGATATTTTCCCAACTGCACAGCCGATGGGAGTGGGTTGATGTTGTAAAGAAGAGAAGAAGAAGAGGTTGGATTTATACCCCGCCCTTCACTTGGAGTCTCAGAGCGGCTTACAAACTCCTTTCCCTTCCCCTCCCCACAACAGACACCCTGTGAGGTGGGTGGGGCTGAGAGAGCTCTGACAGAAACTGCCCTTTTTCAAGGACAGCTGTGCCAGAGATTGTGACTGACCCAAGGTCACATCAGCAGGTGCAAGTGGCGGAGTGGAGAATCAAACCCGGTTCTCCCAGATTAGAGTCCGCACACTTAACCACTACACCAAAAGCCTCCCTTAGAAGACATGTGGCTGTGAGGAGACAGAAGTCGTCATACTAACTGCTTCTTGCTCAGATCAGGGTGAGCTTTGCCGTACATGGGACATAGGTGGGGAGCTAATAGCTGTCTTGTCCAAATTAGACCATACTCAGTCATAATGTGGGTGTAGAGTTAGTAATCAATGAATTTTTCTATTGCAGATTCTTTGACCAAATCAAGTTATGGTCTGTTATTTAACCTATAAATATGATGTCTCAGTTCTTTATTTAACTGGGTGGGCATGCAATGTTAGTTATACTTCAGTGTCATTGAAACCAATGGGTCTCAGTCCCAATGTTCCCTCTAAGCTGAGTTAGTGTGAGCTAGCTCACGGTTTTTGAGCCTCTGGCTCACACATTTTTGTCTTCGCTCAGGAAGGATGGCTCCAGAGCAAACCAATTTATGCAGTAGCCAAATCACCTGCTCACAACTTTAATGCCAGTAGCTCACAAAGTAGAATTTTTGCTCACAAGACTCCATATCTTAGAGGGAACATTGGTCATGACTAACATCCTATCAGCTTCAGTGAAAGTTAAACACAGTTAACCCTTCTGGATTTGGGGTTGTACTGAATTTTAGTACTGTTTTCCCACAAGGAAAATTCCCATGTTTCAAATTATAATCTGAAAAGTGGAACTACGAGCACCATTTATCGGCATATGAAACTCTCAGGTGCAGGTTCAGATCTACATCCAGTTCATTATATTACTTACCTGCTTATTAAGCAGCTGCTTAATGACCATATAAAAATAAAAAGCACAGCACCTAATGTAACCATATAACCTGTTCTGGACTATGTCCAACATCTGGCCTTCCATAAATCTCTTGCTGTGTTTTCCATCATGTAAAAATAATAATTTGAGAAAGTCCTGCTATATGTTAGCTTTAATTAAGTGACCTGAACAAATATTACCAAGACGCCCCTTAAATAGCCCTGTAGAACCACAATTTAAACAATTACTCATTTTGCAAATTTGGTTGTATCTGGCCAAAATTGCTAAGGCATAAGATCATCTACCTGAGATGCAGAGCAGGTTTAACCTACAGATGGAACGCAGTGAGGTTCTATCAATATACTTGTCTTCAGGGTCCTGAAGAGCGGGCACGGTGCAGTGGTTAAGAGTGGCAGACTGCAATCTGGAGAATCGGATCTGATTCCCCACTCCTCCACATGAAGCCAGCTGGGTGACTTTGGGCCAGTCACAGCACTCTCAGAGCTCTCTCAGCCCCACCCACTTCACAGGGGATTGACTGATTAAACTGCCTTCCCTTCAAGGGGGGGCTTGCTTGGGCTCCCTGCAGCCGCGGGGCACCCAGGCAAGCCAAGGGAAGGCATGGGGGTGTGGCCTAATATGCTAACACGCTGTGCTGTCAGGGGTGTGGCCTAATATGCTAATGAGTTTCTGCTGTTGGTGTAGCCTATTATGCTAATGAGTTCCTGATGGGCTTGATGAAGCCAACTTTTTAAAAATTCAGTCTTGCTGAATTCCCTTCTTATTACAGCCCTGTCACACATGATTTTTGTCCATACAGGTTCCATGATCCTCACTATAGCCTTTTTTTCATGGTCAAAGGGCCCTCCCCTTTTCCTTTTTCACCAGTAGAAAATCGGGCTGGATCCACCATGCCATTTGGACCCAAAGCACTGGTGGAACACCACGAGCACAAGAGAATAATGGTATCTGAAGACATGAAGGAAAGATGAATCCACCAATGGGTAAATATCCATTAAAAATATAGCCCATATATTGCCTTATGGGCAATCGTAATGTTACAGCCTCACTTTTCCAAGTCCCATCACATTAATTCATTCAAAGGTGAAGCGATTAATAGCACAATCCTAAGCAGTTGACTACAATGGATGTAGAGGGGTATAGCTCTGCTTGGGACTCCATTGTCAATCTAAACAAATATCTCCTCATGATCTTCAGAATTCAAACACAATGCTACATACGGTACATCTAGACTGCTCAGTAATATAAGGGCATGACACTATGGTAACAGATAGCAGAGGCTGATGGAAAACATGACACTAGTGCCTATGATTAGGTAAAAAAAGGTAAAGGTAAAAGTTCCCTTGCTCGAAAGCCAGTCGAGTCCGACTCTAGGGTTGCGGTGCTCATCTCCGTTTCAAAGCCGAAGAGCCAGCGCTGTCCGAAGACGTTTCCGTGGTCATGTGGCCCGCATGACTAAACACCAAAGCGCACAGAACGCTGTTACCTTCCCACTGAAGTGGTACCTATTTTTCTACTTGCAATTTCTTGCTTTCGAACTGCTAGGTTGGCAGGAGCTGGAACTAGAGACGGGAGCTCACTCCGTCATGCGGCAACCCGGGTCTCGAACTGCTGAACTACTGACCTTCCACAGCCTGCAGTTCAGCGTCTTAACCACTTGAGCCACCGCAGCTCCTTGATTAGGTACTGTGGTCTATACTGCTGTGTATAACTTATTGTAAGCAGGATCCTGTTTTGTAAATTTTGTACAGCTTAATGTGTCATGTGAATACTTAAGCGATGATTGAGTTCTTTCTAGCGGTTCCAGACTTCTACAATCCTAATGCATTGATTACTGAACGTCCCATGTAGTGGATCGTACTGACCCAGTGTGTGTAATCTGCCTTGAGTCCCTGTGAGAAAGGGGGACTATCAATCAATCAGTCATTCGGTCAATCAGTCAATATGACTGAGTGTTCTATAGAGCTCATTAGAAGACCTATTTATTTATTTTAAATAGTTCTGTGCCTTTCCACCAAAGTGGAGTCTCCAAGGTGATAAACGTCAAAACAGTTCAACATTAAAACAGCATTTAAAATGAAATGTATATAAAAGTGTAAACAATTCAATAAAACATACAAACACACAAAAAAACACAACAACAGAACCAGGGAGGAGGGCCAATAACAGTTAGAGGGAGAAGGAAAGACGAGTTGCCTTGGGGAGGGAGTTCCAAATTTTAGCATTGTGACCAAGAAAGCCCTTTCTCAGGTTGCCACTTCAGGTGGCAGGAGTAGCTGAAACAGGGGCTCCGAAGATTATGGGAATAGATGGGTTGATTCATATGGAAACAGGTGGTCTTCCAGGTATTCTGTCCCCAAGCTGTATAGGGCTCTAAAGGTCAATACCAGCACCTTGAAATGTGTCCAGAATCAAACTGGGAGGCATTGTACATGGGACAAGAGTGGGGTGATATAGTCCCTACGACCCACATCAGGCAACATTCTGGCTGCAGCTCTCTGTACCAACTGTAGCTTCCGGACAGTCTTCAAGGGCAGCCCCATATAGAGCACATTACAGTAATGTAATCTAGATGTTATCAGGGCATGCACCACGATGGCAAAAAAATAGTATCAACAGGATCTTGGGATCTGCAAAGGCAACCACTTGTACTCTGTATCCTTGTTCATCCTAGTTGCTGAAATCATGTCAGGATCACTTTAATGAATCCCCGATGTCCATCACAAATCAATCACTGACTTAGGGTGCCTTTCCTTGGTTACTATGGGACTTGTCCTGTGGGGTTCCTCAAAGCTCAGTCTTATCCCCCCCCCCCCCCTGCTATTTAATTGCTATGTAAAGCCTTTAGGAGAAATCATTTGTGGTTTGGAGTAGGCTGTCATCAATATGGCGATGTCACCCAGGTCGATATTTTTTATCCGAATGACCAGTGATGCTGTGGAGATCCTGAGCCACTGCCTAATGGCTGTGGTTAAATGGTTAAGGACGAACCAGTTCTGAATCCTGACAAGACAGAGGTGATAGTGGTTGGGAAAGACATGTGCTTTCCACATTTGATGGGGTCCAGCTGACACTTGCTGACTCAGTTAAGGGTGCAGGGGTTCTACTGAACTCAGTATTATAATTGGAGAAGCAAGTTAATGAAGCTGCAAAAAAATGCTGTCTTTTATCAACATTTAGTCTAAAAGATGGCTTTCTACATTGACACGGCCAGTCTAGCCATGCAGAGCCATGCTAAGGTTCAGGGGTCGTTTCATAGAAAAAGAGCTAGGGGAACTCATTAGCATAACTCATTAGCATATGCCACACCCCCTGACATCAGGGGCCCGGCGGTGGACCTGCAAGGCCAGCGGGAGTGCGAGGAAGCCCCGCGAAGGCCCTCCCTGGCCCCAGGCAGGCAGGGGTGGGGAGAGGCAGGGAGGAAGCAACTTACCCTCCCTCTTCTCCTGCCTCCTCCTGGCTGAATGAGGGCCGGAAGCGAGGCGGCCGGAAGCAGGGGGCGGGGCTTCGTCATGTGCCCCACCCTCCTGCACCTCACCCGGGGGAACTGCGATCCCCCGCATTTCCCCCCGAAATGACCTCTGCTAAGGTTACCAAGATGCTAGAATATTGGACTGATCTCATAGCAACTGCCTGTACACGTGCATACTCTGTTGTGGTCCCCACCTTGTGGAATGGCCTGCCTGAGGAAGCTCCCACGCCCGTTGTTTGCACAGTGTGCAAAACAAACACGTTCAGGAGGACATTTTCATAAAGGTATTTGAACTGTAGTATAATTGAATGGTTCACGAGGCACTTTATAAGATAATCGGATTGTAGTCGAATGCAACGTCTATCGTCAATCTCATCTGCTTTTACTGCACTCACTGTCTTCTACGTTTGGAAGGCACTTTCTACATCACTGATGGTGTGTCAGGCCTTAGTTTTCTGTTGTGTGTTGTCTTCTAGTCCTGTAATCCTAGTCCTACTGTATTTTTAATTGCATTTCTTGTGCTATCCAATCACATTGTTTTTTTTATATTTTGAAATCTACCTTGAGTCTCAGGGAGAAAACTGACAAATAAAACAAGCCTGGGACATTTTGCAAATTGATCGCTTAGCGATAGTCCAGGAGATAGCAAAAAAAGTCCCGAGTCCTTTGGCTTTTTCATTATTTCACACTGTGCAGAGCAAATAGGGTTGCCAGGTCTGGGTTGGAAAATACCTGGAGACTTTGGGGGTGGATCCAGGAGAGGGTGGGGTTTGGGGAGGGGAGGGGCCTCAGCATGGTACAATGCCACAGCCATTTTCTCAAAGGGGAGCTGATCTCTGTCAGCTGGGGATGAGTTGTAAAAGCGGGAGATCTCCAGGCCCCACCTGGAGGCTGGCAACCCTAAACAGCAAACTGCCAGAGCAGGCCAGAGACGGAAAAATTATGCCCCCAAAAGTCCTGTCAGTAATGGACCCCTTTCATCCAGCCCTCAACCTGCTGAATAATTTGTCAGGAGCTTCAGCTCACTGAATTGCAGAATTGCCTAGGAGATCAATGCTCCTAAAATATTTCTAAACATCTCAAAAGTGATTAAGAATGGTGGAGGGGCCCACCTCTCAGCTTCTGCCTATTTTCAGAGCTCCACGTAGGACACCAACCTTCCTGTTTCCGGCATCGCAGATAAAGCTGGTGTCCAACTCAAATGACACACGATGCTGCCATATACCCAGTCAGACCACTCATGTGGCAAGCTCAGCATTGTCTGTTCTGACTGGTAGCAGTTCTCCAGGTAGAGGCCTTCCACAGGCCAGGGACTCAACCTGGGACCTAAATGGCTCTACTGCTGAGTCATGAGCCCTCCTGTTATGTCTGCTGATCGCCACTAGGTGACAGCGTATTTTACAGGAGCGTGGATCCCAAGAGACAATAGGGACTAGGATCCTGAAACCTCTAGCAGTCACCAATGAGAACACTGGCGGGAAGTTTAAACCCACCAATGGGACCTGCGGGTGGTCCACAGACACTGTATATAGTTGGCCTCCGGCCGGTATTGTTGTTATTATGTTGTGTACTAGTAAACATGAGCTGAAAATCACTATGTTTCCTCATCATTCGATGCGTCGAACCCACTACACAGCACCTCCCAACTCAAAACTGGTCCTCGGCCAAAAGTAAATCCCAACCCCTGGAACAGGAAGTAAACGGATATCTCAAGACACAGTTTGTATCTTTCTGCACATGTCAGACATTCAGAGAGGATGTAAATCGATACAATCACTTCAATGGCAACGGTTTTTTTGAAAACAACAGCGATTGTGTGAAACAAATTCCATTCCATGAAACAAATTCCATTCCATGAGGTGAAAGAAGTTAAAATGTATGTTTAGCTCTTTGGGAGTTTTTAATCACCCACATGAAATTGACACCATAATTGATTAAAAGCAGAATCGTAGAATCACAGAGTTGGAAGGGGCCAGACGGGCCATCTAGCCCAACCCCTGCTCAATGCAGGATTAGCCCAGGCCCCAGAGTATCCTGACAAGTGTTTGTCCAGCCACTCAGTTCTGCTAAGGTAAATTTCAAAAGTCTACAAGGAGTTGTGGTAAATACCTAAACAGTTGTCATCTTATTGGACAATAACCGGGGGGGGGGGTCTTCCTATTCCAGCTGCCTATCGGCACAGCTCAGAAATGGCTTCGCGGGGAAATCAACCATACTTTCACTGGAGCTAATCCATTAGATTAGCAAGGGAAAAGATTATGTAGCTGGGATAAAGAAGAAGGGGGGTTAAAAATAACACATGTTATGCTTTCAAATCATACCAAAACATGTGGTGCTTGTCTCCCAAGTCTGGCGCTAAGGAGTCTGTGGTCTGGCAAAAGTTTGAATTTCTGGCTTTGATTTCAGAAATCATCACAAACACTGGAACTGTAAAGCTCCACATAGCATTTGAAAGGAACAGCTATAAATCCAGAGTTTATGTACTGTATATGAAATTAGTCATTGTTCACTTTGAGGTTTATTCTTTGGTTCCTTTGTCACATAATTAAAATTAGACCTATTCTTTAAAAGCAAGGGGGTGGGGAAACAGCAAGGGCTAGGCTAGATCTTGCTGTGAGAATCTTTTCTGGCAACAAAACAGTTGAAAGTCAGGAGCTTAATGCTCTACTTGAGAAGACAATTAAAGAAAGACATTTGGATTACTGTGGCCTGCAAGTACCGACATGGAGCCCTAACTGGGCTCTCCAAAGGTATGTTGATCTGATGGCTTCATCACAAAGCATCTGTCACCAGCATATGCCTTCAGTACCTAAGCAAAGTGGAAGGGGGAAGAAGAGTGAGTAAAGGTGGCTTTGTTATATACAGATTCATGGTGTTCAGAGTGATTACAGAAGGTACAAAGAAACAGATTCCTGGCAATGTGCCTCCCTACACATGCACATTAGAACCCCTGTTATCCAACCAGTGATTGCTTGCAGGTCTGCCATGAATGTAAATACACGACGTGCACTGCGGCCATTGCATGGATTCAAAGAGCTGCATTCCCATGTCCGTGTGCTTCTGTACATGCATCGAGAGTAACCCATTTCCTGTTCTGATTACAGCTGCTCAGTATACAGGAGCTTTATGTGTCCATATCGGAGGCCACGCTCACAATACAATACACAACACAACACCTTTATTGGCATATAAGACAATAAATAAGTTACTTCATCAGGTATCATTACACCTGCCTTCTTAAAACGCGTCAATATTTTTTTAAAAAAAAACTCCTTACTGCCAAGATCTTAGTCAAGAATTCAGCAATCTGTGCAGTAACTTCAGGTGACTCATCAGCTAAAAGGTACATAATCAGGAGGCCACACTCACAAAAGGTCCCCAAAGTTTTGGGAACACCTTGGCATTAGTTGCAAGCAGGGGTCATTTTGTAGAAAAAGAGGTGCAGGATCTCATTAGCATGACTTATTTGCATATGCCACACACCCTGACATCATCTGAAGTGCGTCAGAAGGCAACACCCACTCCTCAGGCTCCACTGGACTGTTTTGGATTGCTAGCTATTGGGAGGGGGGAATGTGCAGATCTGTCCTTGCAGAGGAGGGAGAGCTTGTACCTGAATAACACTTGGTTTTCAAGGTGCCACTGGACTGTTTTGGGCCGGGGGGGTGCTCTGCAATTTACCTGGCTGCTTCTTGCTCTGACTGAGGGCTGCTGGGAGCAGGGGGTGGGGCTTGTTGCATGTGTCCGCTCCCTGGGCTCTTTACTGCCAGAGCTCTGCTCCTGTACGCTCCTGCAGGAAATGACCCCTGGTTGCAAGGAAGATCTTTAAAGACCCTCTCTGTCAACCGTTTTGGATCCTAGCCCCATATTCATTTGGGAACTGACCTGAAGTGAAAAGGGGAAGGACTAAAGATGGGGCATTTGATAAAAACAACAGAAGTTGTATGATCATGTATTTACATAAGCCACCATTACTTTTGTCTTTCTTGACAAATTATTCTGAACAAGAAATATTTTGAGAAATTAACCAAAAACGTATCCCCAAAACATGCTGCTGCTCCCACATCAGTTCTCAGCGGGAGGAGGTGGGACCAGAAATCTTCATCTGTCTAATGATCAGGGAGCCCATGGGGGACGAGGGAATGCATCAGGAAGTCTGAAGAGGCAGTGGGCGGAAGGAATGGGCTCTTGGTACGATGAGAAGCAAAGGAGTATGAAATGGATAGTGACTGAGGGAAGAAAGCCAGGAAGGAGGAGGAGGAGGAGAGCTCTCAGAATTAATGACATTTGGAAGTTAGGAACTATTCACAGTCCCAAGGCATTTGTATCATGGAGGTTTTGTTTAATTTTATCTCTCCCTTATTATAATTGAATAGCAACATTCTATATTGAACGTTCTAAATTTGGCCCCTTTAGTGTTTGGCCAGAAGAACTGCCACTCAGAAGACGCTGGCTGGGTTGACTGGCTGCTTTGTGCAGTCCCACCCAGCATTTCAAGGTCTTTTGCATGTGGAAGCTGATTGGACTTCACTCCATTCCACACTTCAAACTCCTCCCCCGCAAGGCAGTTGGAATTTTCAGTTGCATAACATACCTCATAACACTGTTTGCCCAAAGCCAGAGCACTCCCCCAGAGCCTCTTTCTAGATCTCGTTGTATTGCTTTCACAACGGGCTTTACTGCTAGTTTACAAATAAATGATTCAGTTCAGAAGTGTGAGGTGTGTGTATGCCTGAATTGCTATAGGGAGGGAAAGTTCTATGACAACCCCCCCGGAAATTTTGGGTCACTACTATGACATAGGTCAGTTGTCAGATGCATCTTCTAATGCATACTTTAAGGTCTGAGTTTGGAATTCTAGTGACATAACTGAAATCCCCATGGGAGCAGAGAGATGACTGAAGTACCAAGAGTAAAGTTGTGTCATTGTGGGAGGCAAGGAAAGCATTTGCAGAGCATTCAGTAGTATCAAAGGATTTATTGTATTAGCCATAGGCCATAACAAAATTACAAAACATTCAAATAGATCAGTACAACAGTAAAATAATATGATAAAATACATAAGAACATAAGAGAACATAAGAACATAAGAGAAGCCAATGTTGGATCAGGCCAATGGCCCATCTAGTCCAACACTCCGTCACAGTGGCCAAAAAATACCAGGTGCCATAGGAGGTCCAGCAGTTGGGCAAGGACACTAGAAGCCCTCCCAACTATTACCCCCCCCCAAGCACCAAGAATACAGAGCATCACCTGCCCCAGCCTGTGAGTTCCTATCTATACCTTGTGGCTAATAGCCACTGACGGACCTCTGCTCCATATCCAATTCCCTCTTGAAGCTGTCCATGCTTGTAGCCACCGCCACCTCCTGTGGCAATGAGTTCCATGTGTTAATCACTCATAAAGTAAACCTAAAATCACATACCTAAAATGAGAATGGATTAAAATATCCTATGTGTTACAAGAATGGCCCCTATGGTGCCGCCCTGGCTCTAATTTCTTTGACCGCAAGGACAAAAAGGGAGACTCTATAGGATACGAACTCATCGGTATCTGATAACAAGAATACAATCCTCTCATTTTCAGAATATGCTTTTATAGTAAATAAAATTCCTGTCAAGAATTTGTCTCTGGGTGTGTTGTATAACGGGCAGGCTAAGATACAGTAAGGGAGGTTTTCAATGGCAAGCGAACCGCAAATACGTCTGTGTTCTGTTGGAACTTGAAGAAATTGACCCTCCCGCAATGCTGTGTACATCGTTTGAAAACACAGGGCAGTAAAGGATACCCTGAGGTTATAGTGGGAAAGTAGTAAGGGAGGAAGGGAAGGCTGTGTGTAAGAGAGGGGAAGAGGGGAGCGTCATCTGGCTGACTCACACAGCAAAAAGGAAGGCTGGTTTTGTTCTTGGATTGAAACTTGATGGTCTGTAAGGTTGTCAAGGAGGGGAAACGAAAAGGAATTGGGAGGCTAGACCCATCAGTCAAGTGAGACTGACTTAGTTGTGTGCACCAGTTATGAAAACTAGGGAATAGAGACAGTTGGCTAGCTCAGCTGGTTAGATTACCAGAACAGAAAAGCCAGCGATTCTGACAAATGTTACTGATTCCAGATGTTGCAACATGAGAGAAGCTGAATGAAAGAAGACCTAGGTGGGAGAAGACAAGCAAGGGCCATGATAGACATCTGGAATGATGTTTGGTTTGTCTTCCAAATCCTTTAGCAACTTTTAGTTTAAGCTCTTCGTGTTTGCCTTCAGATCCCTTCTCTTCCCTGAAATCTAGAAGGATTCTTAAGTACGCAAATATTGCGATTCCACAGATTTGGACTAGAGTTGTGATAAAATGTCTATTAATTCCATTTTATAAGGCAAAACTAGCGCAGGGAGGCAGGGCCGGCCCGTTATTGTTAAATTTTAGACTGTCACCTAGGGCGACGGCTCGATGAGGGCGCCATTCTGGCCAGCCTCATCCCCTCCTCGCCCCACACAGGAAGCGTCCCCGGCAAGAGACTCCCCTCTTTGCACCACAGACAGAAAGAGAAGGAGGTGGGGGGCAGGCGCGGGGGACAGCCCGGGACAATAGGAAAGTGCCGCTCGCCCTCTGCCGCCCCCATGGTCTCTTTGGAGCTCCTTTTGCAGCCTGGCACAGGCCCCCTCCCCCTCCCCTTGAGCAATACCGCCCCCCCCCACATGCATTTGCAGCTCACCCCCTTGGCCCGCCCGCTGCGGATCCGGCACCCACTACTGCCCCGCATGGGGGTGTGTGCCAGAATGTATCCTCGTCTAGTGGGCGAAAAAACTTGGGGCCGTCACTGCAGGGAGTACTGACATATTGCCAGAAAACCCCTCTATAATGCCAAGAATGTTCACTTTCCGGTGCCTGTTTACTGCCATTTAAAAAAAAAATGCTTTCTTCCTGGGAACAAACATATGTGTGACCCAACCCATGGGGAATCACATTGTGAGTGAAATGTCATGATGGTTCATTCAAAGCTGATAATTTGCTGAGGCCGCTGACATTACCAAGGTAAAACAAAGCAGCTTTCAGTAAGTATTGTTCTCACTTTCTGTAGGTGAACTCTCTATTGATTCAATGCTGTAGTTCCAACTCACATGCCCTGATAGGCTATACTGGAAAAGGAAATGAGATGTAAGTAGGTTCACAGACTCCCTGTACCTCATGGCTTTTCCTTCAAATGTCAGTGCCCATGCAAATGCCTCAGGTGAGTGCACAAGATCATTCCTGGGCTTACAGAACAGCAAAACTGATGTGAAGGAACCAGGCGTCATTTCGTAGAAAAAGAGGTGCAGGAGCTCATTAGCATAACTTGTTTGCATATGCCACACCCCCTGACATCACTGGAAGTGTGTCAGAAGGCAACACCCACCACTCAGGCTCCACTGGACTGTTTTGGATTGCTAGCTACTGGGGGGGGGACGTGCTGATCTGTCCTCGCAGAGGAGGGAGAGCTCGTACCTGAATAAAACTTGGTCTTAAAGGTGCCACTGGACTGTTTTGGGCTGGGGGGCCGGGGGGAGCTCTGCAGCTTACCGGGCTGCTTCTTGCTCTGACTGAGGGCTGTTGAGAGCAGGGGGTGGGGCCTGTTGCATGTGCCCACCCCCTGGGCTCTTTACTGCCGGAGCTCCGCTCCTTTGCGCTCCTGCAGGAAAGGACCCCTGGAAGGAACTATTGGTGAAGCCCAGCAAAGACTAGCCACAATCCCTGCATATGAATAGCTATGGTGCATGGAGCTAACCCTGGGCTTGTGACCTAGCACTAATTCATCAGATGTGTCTTGGGGCTATCCAGGCAGCTGCTGTGTCACAACAGCGGCTGGAAAATGGGGAATTATGACTGAAGAAATCACAGCAGTTATGTCAATAGCCCTTGTGTGGAGGTATCCATTCACACCAATGGCACCTCTTAGCGCTACAGGGTTACAAGACCAGCCATCGTCATGCATATCCATCCATTCATTTTTATTGCTCATAGACCCATAAGTCATAGGATATAATACAAAATACAACATATACACATACAGTACATTACAATTACAGTTACAGTTTCACAAAAGTAAGCAATTTGGTTACCAAATATCTATTTAACTGCCTGAAAGAGTAAATTCATTGAATTCAATTCAATACCTTTTATTGGCATACAATATTAAAAGCGTTTCCCAATAATACAATCCAAAAGAAATTATAAAATAGATAGTCGTGGCTATGTCAGGCCTAACTCAAGTTGTCACAAGTTAGATTTGACCATACAAAAGATGCCTGAATCATAAAATAAACTGGCATTCCAAACTTTTAAACTTAAGTTTTTAAACTTATAAATTAAGAATCATTAATATGATCAGGGTTACTCTTCCGTTTTATAAATCAACTAGCAATAAAGCCCGTTGTGAAAGCAATACAACGGGATCTAGAAAGAGGTTCTGGGGCAGTGCTCTGGCTTTGGACAAACAGTGTCAATTTGCTGTGGTGACCTCAGCAGGGTATAATGACAGAGTCCACTGTTTTCTCCAGAGGAACTGATCTCTGCTGCCTGAAGAGCAGTTGTAATTGTGAGTGATCTGTAGCCCTCACCTGGAGATTGGCAGCAATTGTTACACAGGACAAAATGGCTGGTTTGGAGGGTGGAGTTGGCAACCCCATCTCCTTCCCAGCTAACCATCAACCTACCATTATCTGCCCCTTTGACTTCAGCTGACTTCTGCCCTCCCTTCTGCAGAGCAGTTGTAATTCTGAGTGCTCTCCAGCCCTCACCTGGAGATTGGCAACAATGGTTCCCTATGTGGGACTGATTGGTTTGGTGGGTGGAGTCTATGGCATTGTACCTGTCTGAGGTCCCACCCCTCCTCAAACCTCACCCTCTTCAGGCTCCATCCCTCAAACCTCCAGGAATTTCCCATCTGGAGTTGGCAACCCTATCAGGACTGGCCCCAATGTGTTTTCTCCCAAAGGCCAAAGTAGGTGACAGGACCAAGCTTAGCTGCCTACCAACAGGCACTGAGGGGAAAGTAGGGTTGCCAGCTCTAAGGAGGGAAATACCTGGAGTTTTGGGGGGGTGGATTCTGTAGAGGGCAGCATTGGGCGGAGGGGCGGAAGGACTCAGCAGGTATAATGTCATAGGGTCTACCCTCCAAAGCAGCCATTTTCTCCAGGGGAACTGATCTCTGTCATCTGGAGATCAATTGTAACAGTGGGAGATCTCCAGGTCCCACCTGGAGATTGGCAACCCTAGGGGAAAGTCAGCTGCACAGCAGGGGGTTGAAGAGAATGGTTTGATGGCTGCTGGGCCAAGATTGGCAACAATAGTTCCCCAGGAGCCCCATCGTAAATGCACCAAACAATTCCTAAAGATTTTCCAAAACACTACTCTGTTGATAAATTGCAACACTTTAAAGTAGCACCAAAGCTTTAAGATCTCTCCAGCTGTCACCTGGAGACTGGCAACAGCTTGTCTGGAGTGTGGGCAGCATGGCATTGTATCTGTCTGAGGTCCCCCTCTTCCTCCTCCTCCTCAGACCCCACCCTCAGCAGGCTTCATCCCTAAAATATCCTGGAAGTTTCCAACCTGGAGTTGGCAACCCTATGTCCTGGAGTTCCAACCTGGAGTTGGCA